>NW_027101198.1:0-44403 GCF_029633855.1 Hoplias malabaricus
TTCACTCTGTCCAAATATGGAGAAAGTTTAGCTCCATGCTGCAGTACTCCTTATTTCTTCAGCATCAATGGACCCTGAAGAGAAGGAGTACTGCAGCATGGACTGAAAGGGAACTAGTTAGGGCAACCAATCAGAACCCAAATGATTTACATATGAGATCTTAAAGTGCCCCTCTGGTAATCGATTAAACCCTTAAGACTTTTCTGCTTTCAGAATAAGGTATTTAGATGGTATTTCCAGTAAAAAAAAGTCCCACTTGAACTCTACATTGTCGCCTTCTTTCATTCCTGCAGCCCAGAAGTGCTGCCCTGCAAGGGACAAGACAAGAGCGGTAACAGTATCCAGGACTGGGGACAACATAGTAGCGGTACAGGATCCTGGACTGAGGACAAGATACGAGTGGAAACAGGAGCCTGGACAGGGGACAAGACAGGAGCAGAAACAGGAGCCTGGACTGGAGCAGAAGCAGGAGTCTGGACTGGGGACAAGACAGGAGCGGTAACAGTATCCAGGACTGGGGACAACATAGTAGCGGTAACAGGATCCTGGACTGAGGACAAGACAGGAGCAGAAACAGGAGCCTGGACTGGAGCGGTAACAGGATCCTGGACTGAGGACAAGATACGAGTGGAAACAGGAGCCTGGACTGGGGACAAGACAGGAGTGGAAACAGGAGCCTGGACTGGGGACAAGACAGGAGTGGAAACAGGAGCCTGGACTGGGGACAAGACAGGGGCGGAAACAGGATCCTGGACTGGGGACAGGAGAAGAAGAGGCACTATGGGCAGAGCTGCTTGTGGATGTGGCACTGTGGAGCTCTGCATCCTCTGGAGCAGCCTGGGGCTCTGGATCCTCAGTAGCAGCCTTGGAGAATTTTTTCCAAAAAGCTTAGTAAAACATTCTACAGTTATTCCAGGGCTCTCTCACAGCAAGATTTCAGCTCATCGTAATGCTTCTCTCCTAAGAAGTGATCCTATGAACATAACTGATAAAATCTGGTGGGGAAGGAAAATTCAAATATTTAAAAAAAAGTTTGCATTGTAATCTTCACAGGTTTTAACTCACTCCCATCAAATCCATTAGGAACTCCCATGAGAAACTGCAAAACAGCAGGTTGATCACCCACAGTTAAAGCAAATATCTTCTCTGCAAACATAAATGCCTTCTCTAAAGAACATTGTGTCTGAGGTATCCTTTTGATGGGTGGACATTCTGTAATAGTGGGTGGTTGGTATGGAGGTGGACACAAATGCAAAGTACCACAGAATTTATTTAAAACAGAAAACCTGATCAAATCAAATGTATTTGTATAGTGCTTTTTACAACTGATGTTGTCACAAAGCAGCATCACAGAATTCATGTAAGTTTTGACATGAAATGTAAAAAATGTGAAAAATCCCCAGGTGAGCAAGCAAAGGGCGACAGTGGCACAGAGAATCTCCCTCAGAGCTGTGGAAGAAAGCTTGGGAGGAACCAAGGTTCACACGGGGAACTATCCTCCTCTGATCAGTCTACTGGTAATAATAGTTAGTCTGTGAGGGGCAGCTCCAAGGCCAGTGGTGGTGGCTGGAGCATGGGCAGCTGGTCTGAAGCGTGGAACAGGAGCTCAACAGTCATTCATCAGTGTCCAGACGGACAGGGGGGCAGTCGTTTACACAGAAAAAGGTAGAGGGATGGAGTTAGTTTTGATCTGTTTGGGTGAATTTAAAGCAGAAAATGTCTCTATTTTATGACCATTATTAATTACATTATACATGTTACCGTTAGGCCCAGTTATAAAAAGCCATGACATTAACTTTCACTGCTATGCAGACGACATGCAATTGTATATTCAGCCAAGCCCGATGACAAACACAGATTAAAGAAAGCAGAGGTGCAAAGGCTGGCTTCAGGGCTATGCCACCTCCAGCCACCAGGGGAGGCAGCAGGTGATCTCTGGACCCAATCAGACTTGATGGTAAACACCTGAGGACAGCCCTTATAGGCAAAGCGACACAGAAACACATTGCTAGATCTTTGTCTCTTTCTGAGTCACAAGAAACAGTAAGTAATTTTGTTAGAGGGTTGAGAGTTCCTACACTCCCACTCATCCTTACACTTCTCAAGCCATTTATGTCTTTACAGTTGTTGTATTAAAAAAAAATTAGTTCTAATTTTCCCTTTCTCTTTGGAAAGCCAGTTTTCCCCTGGTGTCCTTTGTTCTTTTCCCGCCAAAACCCAAGGGCTGGTTTCTATAATCACCTGTCTGTTTCCCACCCATTTTCAGGATTTTACTTAAGGCACTGTATCACCAGTTCTCTCCACTGCAGCCTTAGCGCAGTGGCAAAGAACTGACCTAGTAACACAGCAGCCCTGGTTCTTGCTCTTGGGTCCTGTTAAATTACATTTAATTAAAGTGACCCATTACAAGAGGACTGTTTAAAAGATGTGAAAGGCTGGATGTTGCATAAGTTTCTCCTTCTTAACAGTAATAACAGAATTTCTGGTTCTGGGTCCAAAAGTGGCAAGAAATAAATGATCAGATTTAATATTAAATCTCGCTGACTTTCCAGTTAAACCCGGTTCAGCCGCAAAAAAAACTTGGTGTCATAATTGACCCGGATTTATCATTTGATCAACACATAGGCAGTAATCACTAGGACAGCTTTTTTACATCTTCACAACATCACCAGGATAAGAAATGCCTCATCCCTGCAGGACACAGACACATTAGTACATGCCTTTATTACTTGCTGCAGCCAGGGTCCTCACTAAAACTATAAAATTTGAACATATCAGTCCAGTTATATCATCACTTCATTGGCTGCCTGTGAAATTCTGCATCGATTATAAAATTCTGTTATTAACGTATAAAGCCCTACATGGGCTCGCTCCTGAATTCCTTCAAGATACTATTTCCTAGTTTATGAGCCTCCACATTTACTCAGATCACAGAGTACTGGATTTTTAATAGTTCCCAGAATTCAGAAAACCTCAGCTGGGGGAAGAGCTTTTTCTTATAAAGCCCCCCAAATCTGGAATGATCTTCTAAAACCAACCCCAAGTTGATGATGTTTTTCCATACATTTTCAAATGCAAGGCAAGATGGAAATTGTCCTGTCACTGTTTGGTCTCTATTTTTAAAAAGAAAAAAAAAATTCCTGTGTTCTGCACCAACCATATAATGTGTATCTTTCTGTGCAACAATGGTGGAATTGGTGAACCTCTTACCATATTGGCTTCAGAGAGACACTGACACTCTGAGAAGCTCTTTTTATACCCAATCATGTTGTCAATTGACCTAATTAGTGTTAATTGGTCTTCCAGCTGTTCGTTATATGCTCAATTTCCTTTTTCCAGCCACTTATTGCTACTTGTCCCAACTTTTCTGGAATTTTTTGGTTTGTATAAAATAAAGTCTTAGGTGGGAGTTATTTTAATTAGTAAGCTGGGAATTTTAGGGGAATAACTGTAGTAAAGTGTAGGGTTATTTATGTCAGTATGATTTGTGTTTTTGTTATTAGATTCAGGGATTTTGCAGAAGGAGGCATATAGTATGTGGGGAAGCAAACCAGCCCCAGTGAAAACTTTGTAGGTTCACCTTTGAGTGGTTGAAGGTTATGGAGGTGTGTGAGAGCATGTGTGAGAGCCTAACTCTGTAAGGGAGAAGCAATGGGATTAATATAGGCTAACCTTGTCTTTTTCATTCCTTTGCTGTAGGTTACCTTGCCTGTTTTGTTTTGCTTAACATTTGTTGAAATAGTCTAGACGGGAGATTACGGTGTTAGCGGTGTTGCATGTTGAGTTAGGTATGGCCTAATCTTCCTTATGTTGAATAGTGAGAAGAGGCACAATCAAGCTACAGCAGTAATGTGATCTGTGAAGGTCAGCTGGTCATCAACCATGACACTCAGGTTTCTTACAACCTTGATGGGAGCCACTGATAGGGACTCTAGCTTGATGCTGATGTTGTGGAGAATAGCTTGCTTGACTGGGAGGGCCAGCAGTTCAGTTTTGGATAAATTCAATTGAAGGTGATGTTCCTTCATCCATGTAGATATGTCAGAGAGACAGTCAGAGATTCGAGTTGCCACTGAAGTGTCACCTGGAGGAAAGGATAAATAGAGCTGTGTGTCATCTGCATAGCAGTGATAGGAGAAGCCGTGTGAATGTATGATTGGGCCTAGAGAGGTGGTGTACAAAGCAAAGAGGAGGGGAACCAGCACTGAGCCTTGGGGCACACCTGTGGTGAGGTGGTGTCATGCTGATGTTTGTCCAAGCCATGACACATGCTTAGCATGAGAGGCCTGCTCTGATAGGGACCATGGCCAAGAAACCAGACACTAAGGTCTCAGGAGTAATCAAAGCATTACCTCCCAGAGCCCAGAGAACTGAAAACCCTGCCCCAGCCACCTGTTGCCAGGTGACTGAACCAAAACCTGGGAAGGTAGGTCCCGTGCAATACGTCACCTCCCAGACAGTTTTGGCTGGAGCTCCAATGCAGCGGATAGCTTCCTTACAGATTCCAGGGCATCCCCTTTGGAATACTTTCAGGAAGATACCAAGCTTCTACTACATTGGAACTCCAATGGATTGTGAACTGATGGTGGACAACAGGTAAATATCTGAAATCAGAGCACTCAACAAAATTGTCAGGCTTCTACCACCAGCACCAGCACCAGCCCCAGCCCTCCCCCACTCATTAAAATGACCCTCAGGTTCCATACATTACGTCATCTCCCTGTCTTGAATGGAGCTTTGATGCTGCTGATTGCTCCTTAGTCTAGTGTTTGTAGTTTTTGAGGTCTGGTGGTCTGGGAGATGAATATATTATTTTGAGCACTGTGGTCCAACTGGACGTGGATATGCACATTACTTCCCAGCATCCATGTGTTTTATTTCATACACTGTCCTCAAGATTCCTTGTACTGTTAATCACCTATCTGCATTTGGGCTCTTTAAAGACAGCTTTGATTTGATCTGTCTGTTCTAAATCAAGGGAACAGTGACAGGGTTGTGTGTAGTGTGTTAGTGTTGGTAGGTGGATTGGCGACTCAAAAGTGTCCGTAGGTGTGTGTGAGTGAATGTGTGTGTGTGTGTGTCTGTGTTGCCCTGTGAAGGACTGGTGCCCCCTCCAGGGTGTATTCCCGCCTTGCGCCCAATGATTCCAGGTAGGCCCTGGACCCACCGCGACCCTGAATTGGATAAGTGGTTACAGATAATGAATGAATGAATGAATGAATGAATGTTTGGTCGTGTTTTATTTTTGAACAGTGCTATATGCTACAGATCTCCTAGGGACCAGCTCCCTCCTCTCATAATGCCTCAAACAAAGTTCCAGAGCTCCCATAACCAACTCTCTCCTCTGTGGACTCTCCTCTCACTGCCCCATGCACTCTGTTGCATTGTCATAAAACGCCCACTAGGCGGCGGCATAGCTACTGGACATATGAACCTTTCTCCATGTTTAAGACTCCGTTTGCTGGAATATTTTGAATACAAGGAAGTTTAAGTTTTCAGTTTAAGTCCCACTAGAACACAATAAATTATTTTCTTGAATTATTTAACTATATTTCTGTTGTTCATTTCTGTGTTTAACAGATGTAAATTCTACAATCATATTCAATAATGGTCTTTTTCAAATGTCAAATTAAATATTTTTGAACATTATTTTGTATGCACGTAGACAAGACATACATTCTCAGATGAAATGCAGGCTTCAATGTAAAAAATACAGATGCTAATTTGGTGGGAGTCATAAGGCGGTGGGGTGTTTCTTTTGATGTGGAAAGTTTCTTTGTAGTTTTTCTGACGCTATGCTTTCTATCCGTTTTCCAACGAAGCGAAGCAATTTGAGCTAAACGCTTCGGATTTCCACAAGACGTTTTTGCGTTGCTTTGCTGCGTTACACGATTGCCTGGATACGTTCAGCTCCTTGAAAATTGATTGGCTGCGCGGCTCCCTCACTGTTAACACGCATTCACAACGATTTATTTTTTCATACGGCGCGTTTCAAACCGCGTTCTGTCGAACTATGCAGTATTTCAAAGTAGCACACAATCGTTAGTGTTACATTTAGTAGTGTAGAACTCCGAGCGTGGACTACTGAGGGATTTACGACAGACCCTCTTCTCGTCTCCAGTCCTGAGTGAACTATATTTTAGTTGTAGCTTCACCACTGGTTCAGCTTAACAAATCAATCTAAAGAAAGCTTTTCCGTTCAGCTTACGTTGCGGATAAAGTCGTAGAAGAATGGACCGCGTCACTCCGGTCAATTTTGTCCAGCACAAACCGAAGATGGCAACAGACTACACGCCTTACATGGAAATGAAGGTGACTGTAACGAATTTGTGTTTTGATGCTTATGTATTTTTAATATGGAAAGCTGAAATGTCCAGATCTCTCTCTTTTGAAATAAGAGTCTGACGTATCGCGTGTAAACGATGTTAAAATTCCAGAATGTGTCTTCACTCTGTCCAAATATGGAGAAAGTTTAGCTCCATGCTGCAGTACTCCTTATTTCTTCAGCATCAATGGACCCTGAAGAGAAGGAGTACTGCAGCATGGACTGAAAGGGAACTAGTTAGGGCAACCAATCAGAACCCAAATGATTTACATATGAGATCTTAAAGTGCCCCTCTGGTAATCGATTAAACCCTTAAGACTTTTCTGCTTTCAGAATAAGGTATTTAGATGGTATTTCCAGTAAAAAAAAAGTCCCACTTGAACTCTACATTGTCGCCTTCTTTCATTCCTGCAGCCCAGAAGTGCTGCCCTGCAAGGGACAAGACAAGAGCGGTAACAGTATCCAGGACTGGGGACAACATAGTAGCGGTACAGGATCCTGGACTGAGGACAAGATACGAGTGGAAACAGGAGCCTGGACAGGGGACAAGACAGGAGCAGAAACAGGAGCCTGGACTGGAGCAGAAGCAGGAGTCTGGACTGGGGACAAGACAGGAGCGGTAACAGTATCCAGGACTGGGGACAACATAGTAGCGGTAACAGGATCCTGGACTGAGGACAAGACAGGAGCAGAAACAGGAGCCTGGACTGGAGCGGTAACAGGATCCTGGACTGAGGACAAGATACGAGTGGAAACAGGAGCCTGGACTGGGGACAAGACAGGAGTGGAAACAGGAGCCTGGACTGGGGACAAGACAGGAGTGGAAACAGGAGCCTGGACTGGGGACAAGACAGGGGCGGAAACAGGATCCTGGACTGGGGACAGGAGAAGAAGAGGCACTATGGGCAGAGCTGCTTGTGGATGTGGCACTGTGGAGCTCTGCATCCTCTGGAGCAGCCTGGGGCTCTGGATCCTCAGTAGCAGCCTTGGAGAATTTTTTCCAAAAAGCTTAGTAAAACATTCTACAGTTATTCCAGGGCTCTCTCACAGCAAGATTTCAGCTCATCGTAATGCTTCTCTCCTAAGAAGTGATCCTATGAACATAACTGATAAAATCTGGTGGGGAAGGAAAATTCAAATATTTAAAAAAAAGTTTGCATTGTAATCTTCACAGGTTTTAACTCACTCCCATCAAATCCATTAGGAACTCCCATGAGAAACTGCAAAACAGCAGGTTGATCACCCACAGTTAAAGCAAATATCTTCTCTGCAAACATAAATGCCTTCTCTAAAGAACATTGTGTCTGAGGTATCCTTTTGATGGGTGGACATTCTGTAATAGTGGGTGGTTGGTATGGAGGTGGACACAAATGCAAAGTACCACAGAATTTATTTAAAACAGAAAACCTGATCAAATCAAATGTATTTGTATAGTGCTTTTTACAACTGATGTTGTCACAAAGCAGCATCACAGAATTCATGTAAGTTTTGACATGAAATGTAAAAAATGTGAAAAATCCCCAGGTGAGCAAGCAAAGGGCGACAGTGGCACAGAGAATCTCCCTCAGAGCTGTGGAAGAAAGCTTGGGAGGAACCAAGGTTCACACGGGGAACTATCCTCCTCTGATCAGTCTACTGGTAATAATAGTTAGTCTGTGAGGGGCAGCTCCAAGGCCAGTGGTGGTGGCTGGAGCATGGGCAGCTGGTCTGAAGCGTGGAACAGGAGCTCAACAGTCATTCATCAGTGTCCAGACGGACAGGGGGGCAGTCGTTTACACAGAAAAAGGTAGAGGGATGGAGTTAGTTTTGATCTGTTTGGGTGAATTTAAAGCAGAAAATGTCTCTATTTTATGACCATTATTAATTACATTATACATGTTACCGTTAGGCCCAGTTATAAAAAGCCATGACATTAACTTTCACTGCTATGCAGACGACATGCAATTGTATATTCAGCCAAGCCCGATGACAAACACAGATTAAAGAAAGCAGAGGTGCAAAGGCTGGCTTCAGGGCTATGCCACCTCCAGCCACCAGGGGAGGCAGCAGGTGATCTCTGGACCCAATCAGACTTGATGGTAAACACCTGAGGACAGCCCTTATAGGCAAAGCGACACAGAAACACATTGCTAGATCTTTGTCTCTTTCTGAGTCACAAGAAACAGTAAGTAATTTTGTTAGAGGGTTGAGAGTTCCTACACTCCCACTCATCCTTACACTTCTCAAGCCATTTATGTCTTTACAGTTGTTGTATTAAAAAAAAATTAGTTCTAATTTTCCCTTTCTCTTTGGAAAGCCAGTTTTCCCCTGGTGTCCTTTGTTCTTTTCCCGCCAAAACCCAAGGGCTGGTTTCTATAATCACCTGTCTGTTTCCCACCCATTTTCAGGATTTTACTTAAGGCACTGTATCACCAGTTCTCTCCACTGCAGCCTTAGCGCAGTGGCAAAGAACTGACCTAGTAACACAGCAGCCCTGGTTCTTGCTCTTGGGTCCTGTTAAATTACATTTAATTAAAGTGACCCATTACAAGAGGACTGTTTAAAAGATGTGAAAGGCTGGATGTTGCATAAGTTTCTCCTTCTTAACAGTAATAACAGAATTTCTGGTTCTGGGTCCAAAAGTGGCAAGAAATAAATGATCAGATTTAATATTAAATCTCGCTGACTTTCCAGTTAAACCCGGTTCAGCCGCAAAAAAAACTTGGTGTCATAATTGACCCGGATTTATCATTTGATCAACACATAGGCAGTAATCACTAGGACAGCTTTTTTACATCTTCACAACATCACCAGGATAAGAAATGCCTCATCCCTGCAGGACACAGACACATTAGTACATGCCTTTATTACTTGCTGCAGCCAGGGTCCTCACTAAAACTATAAAATTTGAACATATCAGTCCAGTTATATCATCACTTCATTGGCTGCCTGTGAAATTCTGCATCGATTATAAAATTCTGTTATTAACGTATAAAGCCCTACATGGGCTCGCTCCTGAATTCCTTCAAGATACTATTTCCTAGTTTATGAGCCTCCACATTTACTCAGATCACAGAGTACTGGATTTTTAATAGTTCCCAGAATTCAGAAAACCTCAGCTGGGGGAAGAGCTTTTTCTTATAAAGCCCCCCAAATCTGGAATGATCTTCTAAAACCAACCCCAAGTTGATGATGTTTTTCCATACATTTTCAAATGCAAGGCAAGATGGAAATTGTCCTGTCACTGTTTGGTCTCTATTTTTAAAAAGAAAAAAAAAATTCCTGTGTTCTGCACCAACCATATAATGTGTATCTTTCTGTGCAACAATGGTGGAATTGGTGAACCTCTTACCATATTGGCTTCAGAGAGACACTGACACTCTGAGAAGCTCTTTTTATACCCAATCATGTTGTCAATTGACCTAATTAGTGTTAATTGGTCTTCCAGCTGTTCGTTATATGCTCAATTTCCTTTTTCCAGCCACTTATTGCTACTTGTCCCAACTTTTCTGGAATTTTTTGGTTTGTATAAAATAAAGTCTTAGGTGGGAGTTATTTTAATTAGTAAGCTGGGAATTTTAGGGGAATAACTGTAGTAAAGTGTAGGGTTATTTATGTCAGTATGATTTGTGTTTTTGTTATTAGATTCAGGGATTTTGCAGAAGGAGGCATATAGTATGTGGGGAAGCAAACCAGCCCCAGTGAAAACTTTGTAGGTTCACCTTTGAGTGGTTGAAGGTTATGGAGGTGTGTGAGAGCATGTGTGAGAGCCTAACTCTGTAAGGGAGAAGCAATGGGATTAATATAGGCTAACCTTGTCTTTTTCATTCCTTTGCTGTAGGTTACCTTGCCTGTTTTGTTTTGCTTAACATTTGTTGAAATAGTCTAGACGGGAGATTACGGTGTTAGCGGTGTTGCATGTTGAGTTAGGTATGGCCTAATCTTCCTTATGTTGAATAGTGAGAAGAGGCACAATCAAGCTACAGCAGTAATGTGATCTGTGAAGGTCAGCTGGTCATCAACCATGACACTCAGGTTTCTTACAACCTTGATGGGAGCCACTGATAGGGACTCTAGCTTGATGCTGATGTTGTGGAGAATAGCTTGCTTGACTGGGAGGGCCAGCAGTTCAGTTTTGGATAAATTCAATTGAAGGTGATGTTCCTTCATCCATGTAGATATGTCAGAGAGACAGTCAGAGATTCGAGTTGCCACTGAAGTGTCACCTGGAGGAAAGGATAAATAGAGCTGTGTGTCATCTGCATAGCAGTGATAGGAGAAGCCGTGTGAATGTATGATTGGGCCTAGAGAGGTGGTGTACAAAGCAAAGAGGAGGGGAACCAGCACTGAGCCTTGGGGCACACCTGTGGTGAGGTGGTGTCATGCTGATGTTTGTCCAAGCCATGACACATGCTTAGCATGAGAGGCCTGCTCTGATAGGGACCATGGCCAAGAAACCAGACACTAAGGTCTCAGGAGTAATCAAAGCATTACCTCCCAGAGCCCAGAGAACTGAAAACCCTGCCCCAGCCACCTGTTGCCAGGTGACTGAACCAAAACCTGGGAAGGTAGGTCCCGTGCAATACGTCACCTCCCAGACAGTTTTGGCTGGAGCTCCAATGCAGCGGATAGCTTCCTTACAGATTCCAGGGCATCCCCTTTGGAATACTTTCAGGAAGATACCAAGCTTCTACTACATTGGAACTCCAATGGATTGTGAACTGATGGTGGACAACAGGTAAATATCTGAAATCAGAGCACTCAACAAAATTGTCAGGCTTCTACCACCAGCACCAGCACCAGCCCCAGCCCTCCCCCACTCATTAAAATGACCCTCAGGTTCCATACATTACGTCATCTCCCTGTCTTGAATGGAGCTTTGATGCTGCTGATTGCTCCTTAGTCTAGTGTTTGTAGTTTTTGAGGTCTGGTGGTCTGGGAGATGAATATATTATTTTGAGCACTGTGGTCCAACTGGACGTGGATATGCACATTACTTCCCAGCATCCATGTGTTTTATTTCATACACTGTCCTCAAGATTCCTTGTACTGTTAATCACCTATCTGCATTTGGGCTCTTTAAAGACAGCTTTGATTTGATCTGTCTGTTCTAAATCAAGGGAACAGTGACAGGGTTGTGTGTAGTGTGTTAGTGTTGGTAGGTGGATTGGCGACTCAAAAGTGTCCGTAGGTGTGTGTGAGTGAATGTGTGTGTGTGTGTGTCTGTGTTGCCCTGTGAAGGACTGGTGCCCCCTCCAGGGTGTATTCCCGCCTTGCGCCCAATGATTCCAGGTAGGCCCTGGACCCACCGCGACCCTGAATTGGATAAGTGGTTACAGATAATGAATGAATGAATGAATGTTTGGTCGTGTTTTATTTTTGAACAGTGCTATATGCTACAGATCTCCTAGGGACCAGCTCCCTCCTCTCATAATGCCTCAAACAAAGTTCCAGAGCTCCCATAACCAACTCTCTCCTCTGTGGACTCTCCTCTCACTGCCCCATGCACTCTGTTGCATTGTCATAAAACGCCCACTAGGCGGCGGCATAGCTACTGGACATATGAACCTTTCTCCATGTTTAAGACTCCGTTTGCTGGAATATTTTGAATACAAGGAAGTTTAAGTTTTCAGTTTAAGTCCCACTAGAACACAATAAATTATTTTCTTGAATTATTTAACTATATTTCTGTTGTTCATTTCTGTGTTTAACAGATGTAAATTCTACAATCATATTCAATAATGGTCTTTTTCAAATGTCAAATTAAATATTTTTGAACATTATTTTGTATGCACGTAGACAAGACATACATTCTCAGATGAAATGCAGGCTTCAATGTAAAAAATACAGATGCTAATTTGGTGGGAGTCATAAGGCGGTGGGGTGTTTCTTTTGATGTGGAAAGTTTCTTTGTAGTTTTTCTGACGCTATGCTTTCTATCCGTTTTCCAACGAAGCGAAGCAATTTGAGCTAAACGCTTCGGATTTCCACAAGACGTTTTTGCGTTGCTTTGCTGCGTTACACGATTGCCTGGATACGTTCAGCTCCTTGAAAATTGATTGGCTGCGCGGCTCCCTCACTGTTAACACGCATTCACAACGATTTATTTTTTCATACGGCGCGTTTCAAACCGCGTTCTGTCGAACTATGCAGTATTTCAAAGTAGCACACAATCGTTAGTGTTACATTTAGTAGTGTAGAACTCCGAGCGTGGACTACTGAGGGATTTACGACAGACCCTCTTCTCGTCTCCAGTCCTGAGTGAACTATATTTTAGTTGTAGCTTCACCACTGGTTCAGCTTAACAAATCAATCTAAAGAAAGCTTTTCCGTTCAGCTTACGTTGCGGATAAAGTCGTAGAAGAATGGACCGCGTCACTCCGGTCAATTTTGTCCAGCACAAACCGAAGATGGCAACAGACTACACGCCTTACATGGAAATGAAGGTGACTGTAACGAATTTGTGTTTTGATGCTTATGTATTTTTAATATGGAAAGCTGAAATGTCCAGATCTCTCTCTTTTGAAATAAGAGTCTGACGTATCGCGTGTAAACGATGTTAAAATTCCAGAATGTGTCTTCACTCTGTCCAAATATGGAGAAAGTTTAGCTCCATGCTGCAGTACTCCTTATTTCTTCAGCATCAATGGACCCTGAAGAGAAGGAGTACTGCAGCATGGACTGAAAGGGAACTAGTTAGGGCAACCAATCAGAACCCAAATGATTTACATATGAGATCTTAAAGTGCCCCTCTGGTAATCGATTAAACCCTTAAGACTTTTCTGCTTTCAGAATAAGGTATTTAGATGGTATTTCCAGTAAAAAAAAGTCCCACTTGAACTCTACATTGTCGCCTTCTTTCATTCCTGCAGCCCAGAAGTGCTGCCCTGCAAGGGACAAGACAAGAGCGGTAACAGTATCCAGGACTGGGGACAACATAGTAGCGGTACAGGATCCTGGACTGAGGACAAGATACGAGTGGAAACAGGAGCCTGGACAGGGGACAAGACAGGAGCAGAAACAGGAGCCTGGACTGGAGCAGAAGCAGGAGTCTGGACTGGGGACAAGACAGGAGCGGTAACAGTATCCAGGACTGGGGACAACATAGTAGCGGTAACAGGATCCTGGACTGAGGACAAGACAGGAGCAGAAACAGGAGCCTGGACTGGAGCGGTAACAGGATCCTGGACTGAGGACAAGATACGAGTGGAAACAGGAGCCTGGACTGGGGACAAGACAGGAGTGGAAACAGGAGCCTGGACTGGGGACAAGACAGGAGTGGAAACAGGAGCCTGGACTGGGGACAAGACAGGGGCGGAAACAGGATCCTGGACTGGGGACAGGAGAAGAAGAGGCACTATGGGCAGAGCTGCTTGTGGATGTGGCACTGTGGAGCTCTGCATCCTCTGGAGCAGCCTGGGGCTCTGGATCCTCAGTAGCAGCCTTGGAGAATTTTTTCCAAAAAGCTTAGTAAAACATTCTACAGTTATTCCAGGGCTCTCTCACAGCAAGATTTCAGCTCATCGTAATGCTTCTCTCCTAAGAAGTGATCCTATGAACATAACTGATAAAATCTGGTGGGGAAGGAAAATTCAAATATTTAAAAAAAAGTTTGCATTGTAATCTTCACAGGTTTTAACTCACTCCCATCAAATCCATTAGGAACTCCCATGAGAAACTGCAAAACAGCAGGTTGATCACCCACAGTTAAAGCAAATATCTTCTCTGCAAACATAAATGCCTTCTCTAAAGAACATTGTGTCTGAGGTATCCTTTTGATGGGTGGACATTCTGTAATAGTGGGTGGTTGGTATGGAGGTGGACACAAATGCAAAGTACCACAGAATTTATTTAAAACAGAAAACCTGATCAAATCAAATGTATTTGTATAGTGCTTTTTACAACTGATGTTGTCACAAAGCAGCATCACAGAATTCATGTAAGTTTTGACATGAAATGTAAAAAATGTGAAAAATCCCCAGGTGAGCAAGCAAAGGGCGACAGTGGCACAGAGAATCTCCCTCAGAGCTGTGGAAGAAAGCTTGGGAGGAACCAAGGTTCACACGGGGAACTATCCTCCTCTGATCAGTCTACTGGTAATAATAGTTAGTCTGTGAGGGGCAGCTCCAAGGCCAGTGGTGGTGGCTGGAGCATGGGCAGCTGGTCTGAAGCGTGGAACAGGAGCTCAACAGTCATTCATCAGTGTCCAGACGGACAGGGGGGCAGTCGTTTACACAGAAAAAGGTAGAGGGATGGAGTTAGTTTTGATCTGTTTGGGTGAATTTAAAGCAGAAAATGTCTCTATTTTATGACCATTATTAATTACATTATACATGTTACCGTTAGGCCCAGTTATAAAAAGCCATGACATTAACTTTCACTGCTATGCAGACGACATGCAATTGTATATTCAGCCAAGCCCGATGACAAACACAGATTAAAGAAAGCAGAGGTGCAAAGGCTGGCTTCAGGGCTATGCCACCTCCAGCCACCAGGGGAGGCAGCAGGTGATCTCTGGACCCAATCAGACTTGATGGTAAACACCTGAGGACAGCCCTTATAGGCAAAGCGACACAGAAACACATTGCTAGATCTTTGTCTCTTTCTGAGTCACAAGAAACAGTAAGTAATTTTGTTAGAGGGTTGAGAGTTCCTACACTCCCACTCATCCTTACACTTCTCAAGCCATTTATGTCTTTACAGTTGTTGTATTAAAAAAAAATTAGTTCTAATTTTCCCTTTCTCTTTGGAAAGCCAGTTTTCCCCTGGTGTCCTTTGTTCTTTTCCCGCCAAAACCCAAGGGCTGGTTTCTATAATCACCTGTCTGTTTCCCACCCATTTTCAGGATTTTACTTAAGGCACTGTATCACCAGTTCTCTCCACTGCAGCCTTAGCGCAGTGGCAAAGAACTGACCTAGTAACACAGCAGCCCTGGTTCTTGCTCTTGGGTCCTGTTAAATTACATTTAATTAAAGTGACCCATTACAAGAGGACTGTTTAAAAGATGTGAAAGGCTGGATGTTGCATAAGTTTCTCCTTCTTAACAGTAATAACAGAATTTCTGGTTCTGGGTCCAAAAGTGGCAAGAAATAAATGATCAGATTTAATATTAAATCTCGCTGACTTTCCAGTTAAACCCGGTTCAGCCGCAAAAAAAACTTGGTGTCATAATTGACCCGGATTTATCATTTGATCAACACATAGGCAGTAATCACTAGGACAGCTTTTTTACATCTTCACAACATCACCAGGATAAGAAATGCCTCATCCCTGCAGGACACAGACACATTAGTACATGCCTTTATTACTTGCTGCAGCCAGGGTCCTCACTAAAACTATAAAATTTGAACATATCAGTCCAGTTATATCATCACTTCATTGGCTGCCTGTGAAATTCTGCATCGATTATAAAATTCTGTTATTAACGTATAAAGCCCTACATGGGCTCGCTCCTGAATTCCTTCAAGATACTATTTCCTAGTTTATGAGCCTCCACATTTACTCAGATCACAGAGTACTGGATTTTTAATAGTTCCCAGAATTCAGAAAACCTCAGCTGGGGGAAGAGCTTTTTCTTATAAAGCCCCCCAAATCTGGAATGATCTTCTAAAACCAACCCCAAGTTGATGATGTTTTTCCATACATTTTCAAATGCAAGGCAAGATGGAAATTGTCCTGTCACTGTTTGGTCTCTATTTTTAAAAAGAAAAAAAAAATTCCTGTGTTCTGCACCAACCATATAATGTGTATCTTTCTGTGCAACAATGGTGGAATTGGTGAACCTCTTACCATATTGGCTTCAGAGAGACACTGACACTCTGAGAAGCTCTTTTTATACCCAATCATGTTGTCAATTGACCTAATTAGTGTTAATTGGTCTTCCAGCTGTTCGTTATATGCTCAATTTCCTTTTTCCAGCCACTTATTGCTACTTGTCCCAACTTTTCTGGAATTTTTTGGTTTGTATAAAATAAAGTCTTAGGTGGGAGTTATTTTAATTAGTAAGCTGGGAATTTTAGGGGAATAACTGTAGTAAAGTGTAGGGTTATTTATGTCAGTATGATTTGTGTTTTTGTTATTAGATTCAGGGATTTTGCAGAAGGAGGCATATAGTATGTGGGGAAGCAAACCAGCCCCAGTGAAAACTTTGTAGGTTCACCTTTGAGTGGTTGAAGGTTATGGAGGTGTGTGAGAGCATGTGTGAGAGCCTAACTCTGTAAGGGAGAAGCAATGGGATTAATATAGGCTAACCTTGTCTTTTTCATTCCTTTGCTGTAGGTTACCTTGCCTGTTTTGTTTTGCTTAACATTTGTTGAAATAGTCTAGACGGGAGATTACGGTGTTAGCGGTGTTGCATGTTGAGTTAGGTATGGCCTAATCTTCCTTATGTTGAATAGTGAGAAGAGGCACAATCAAGCTACAGCAGTAATGTGATCTGTGAAGGTCAGCTGGTCATCAACCATGACACTCAGGTTTCTTACAACCTTGATGGGAGCCACTGATAGGGACTCTAGCTTGATGCTGATGTTGTGGAGAATAGCTTGCTTGACTGGGAGGGCCAGCAGTTCAGTTTTGGATAAATTCAATTGAAGGTGATGTTCCTTCATCCATGTAGATATGTCAGAGAGACAGTCAGAGATTCGAGTTGCCACTGAAGTGTCACCTGGAGGAAAGGATAAATAGAGCTGTGTGTCATCTGCATAGCAGTGATAGGAGAAGCCGTGTAAATGTATGATTGGGCCTAGAGAGGTGGTGTACAAAGCAAAGAGGAGGGGAACCAGCACTGAGCCTTGGGGCACACCTGTGGTGAGGTGGTGTCATGCTGATGTTTGTCCAAGCCATGACACATGCTTAGCATGAGAGGCCTGCTCTGATAGGGACCATGGCCAAGAAACCAGACACTAAGGTCTCAGGAGTAATCAAAGCATTACCTCCCAGAGCCCAGAGAACTGAAAACCCTGCCCCAGCCACCTGTTGCCAGGTGACTGAACCAAAACCTGGGAAGGTAGGTCCCGTGCAATACGTCACCTCCCAGACAGTTTTGGCTGGAGCTCCAATGCAGCGGATAGCTTCCTTACAGATTCCAGGGCATCCCCTTTGGAATACTTTCAGGAAGATACCAAGCTTCTACTACATTGGAACTCCAATGGATTGTGAACTGATGGTGGACAACAGGTAAATATCTGAAATCAGAGCACTCAACAAAATTGTCAGGCTTCTACCACCAGCACCAGCACCAGCCCCAGCCCTCCCCCACTCATTAAAATGACCCTCAGGTTCCATACATTACGTCATCTCCCTGTCTTGAATGGAGCTTTGATGCTGCTGATTGCTCCTTAGTCTAGTGTTTGTAGTTTTTGAGGTCTGGTGGTCTGGGAGATGAATATATTATTTTGAGCACTGTGGTCCAACTGGACGTGGATATGCACATTACTTCCCAGCATCCATGTGTTTTATTTCATACACTGTCCTCAAGATTCCTTGTACTGTTAATCACCTATCTGCATTTGGGCTCTTTAAAGACAGCTTTGATTTGATCTGTCTGTTCTAAATCAAGGGAACAGTGACAGGGTTGTGTGTAGTGTGTTAGTGTTGGTAGGTGGATTGGCGACTCAAAAGTGTCCGTAGGTGTGTGTGAGTGAATGTGTGTGTGTCTGTGTCTGTGTTGCCCTGTGAAGGACTGGTGCCCCCTCCAGGGTGTATTCCCGCCTTGCGCCCAATGATTCCAGGTAGGCCCTGGACCCACCGCGACCCTGAATTGGATAAGTGGTTACAGATAATGAATGAATGAATGAATGAATGAATGTTTGGTCGTGTTTTATTTTTGAACAGTGCTATATGCTACAGACCTCCTAGGGACCAGCTCCCTCCTCTCATAATGCCTCAAACAAAGTTCCAGAGCTCCCATAACCAACTCTCTCCTCTGTGGACTCTCCTCTCACTGCCCCATGCACTCTGTTGCATTGTCATAAAACGCCCACTAGGCGGCGGCATAGCTACTGGACATATGAACCTTTCTCCATGTTTAAGACTCCGTTTGCTGGAATATTTTGAATACAAGGAAGTTTAAGTTTTCAGTTTAAGTCCCACTAGAACACAATAAATTATTTTCTTGAATTATTTAACTATATTTCTGTTGTTCATTTCTGTGTTTAACAGATGTAAATTCTACAATCATATTCAATAATGGTCTTTTTCAAATGTCAAATTAAATATTTTTGAACATTATTTTGTATGCACGTAGACAAGACATACATTCTCAGATGAAATGCAGGCTTCAATGTAAAAAATACAGATGCTAATTTGGTGGGAGTCATAAGGCGGTGGGGTGTTTCTTTTGATGTGGAAAGTTTCTTTGTAGTTTTTCTGACGCTATGCTTTCTATCCGTTTTCCAACGAAGCGAAGCAATTTGAGCTAAACGCTTCGGATTTCCACAAGACGTTTTTGCGTTGCTTTGCTGCGTTACACGATTGCCTGGATACGTTCAGCTCCTTGAAAATTGATTGGCTGCGCGGCTCCCTCACTGTTAACACGCATTCACAACGATTTATTTTTTCATACGGCGCGTTTCAAACCGCGTTCTGTCGAACTATGCAGTATTTCAAAGTAGCACACAATCGTTAGTGTTACATTTAGTAGTGTAGAACTCCGAGCGTGGACTACTGAGGGATTTACGACAGACCCTCTTCTCGTCTCCAGTCCTGAGTGAACTATATTTTAGTTGTAGCTTCACCACTGGTTCAGCTTAACAAATCAATCTAAAGAAAGCTTTTCCGTTCAGCTTACGTTGCGGATAAAGTCGTAGAAGAATGGACCGCGTCACTCCGGTCAATTTTGTCCAGCACAAACCGAAGATGGCAACAGACTACACGCCTTACATGGAAATGAAGGTGACTGTAACGAATTTGTGTTTTGATGCTTATGTATTTTTAATATGGAAAGCTGAAATGTCCAGATCTCTCTCTTTTGAAATAAGAGTCTGACGTATCGCGTGTAAACGATGTTAAAATTCCAGAATGTGTCTTCACTCTGTCCAAATATGGAGAAAGTTTAGCTCCATGCTGCAGTACTCCTTATTTCTTCAGCATCAATGGACCCTGAAGAGAAGGAGTACTGCAGCATGGACTGAAAGGGAACAAGTTAGGGCAACCAATCAGAACCCAAATGATTTACATATGAGATCTTAAAGTGCCCCTCTGGTAATCGATTAAACCCTTAAGACTTTTCTGCTTTCAGAATAAGGTATTTAGATGGTATTTCCAGTAAAAAAGTCTCACTTGAACTCTACATTGTCGCCTTCTTTCATTCCTGCAGCCCAGAAGTGCTGCCCTGCAAGTTGACTGGAGTGGTTCATAAGGTTTGTGATCTAAAAAACCCTGGCTGTCTGAATTTGTGTGTTATGTTCATATCTCATGTCTTTTCTCCCTAGTCAAATGTGGACGACACAAATCTTCTCAATAAAAACACTACAAAACCAAAGCAGAGTAAAGGTAAACTACAGCACAAAAGCTATTCTTTTAAAATGAAAGATCAGTTACATGCTCACGTTTTTAAATACTTCCTCTGTGTCTTATGCCTGGCTTTCAGAGGAAGGCCATGGCCTGAGTTTACAGCTGGGGGGAGAGTATGAGCAGAAAAAACAAAAACTTAAAGAACTTCGCCTGGATTACAGACACTATGTGGCAAAGGTGAGAGCTTACATATCCAGAGGAATCTCGTGGTTGGTGGTAATCTAGTAGTTTATATTGGGTTTATCTTCTAGAAAAAAGAGCTGGGAGCTGGGGATCCATACACTCAACCACAAATATGGCCTCCTCCCCTCAGAGAGAGAAGATCTACAAAGGTGAATTTGTATTTGTAATTTATCATCTCATAATGAGGTCTGCTTTTCTGATGAGGGATCTGTGATAGTAGAGGAAAGAACTATCTGAAATTACACTATGATATTCAGTGTACGTCTGAGATACCCTATAGGAGGTTGTCTGGGGCGGCACTTCGGGGAGGGGGGGGGGGGCATTTCAGTTAATTATAACAAATAATTGCACATTATTATGCACATTTTCTGCCCTGTTGGCCAGTCCCATGTCTATCACCTGAACTGGGATTTGCTCACTCTTGTTGACAGTTGGGAGATAAGGTGTCCAGTAGCAACTGTTTGAGTTGACATGGCCTTTGTTTCTGGACTGTATAACATTGTAATTCACTGCTGGTTTAGTGACCTTGGTTGATAACTCATAGATATTTAATGACTATATTTAGGCTTCATATATTATTGAATGGTATGGTGCACATGTATTAGTCTTTTGATCCTGTTTACCCAAAATGGCATTCAGAAGAGAAGAATCACTACAAAAAATATCAATAATATCCCTCATTCTGACAAAGCTTGTGTATTTAATTGTCTTATTAGAGCACTAACTTTTTAAAGTTTCAGTCATGTACAGTAACCTCTATGGCTCTCTTCAACTCCAGCCTCCAGGTAGAGACCCTTTTGGCTCTGCAACTCCCAGCCACACACTGCATTCTCCAGACCCACGAGGACAACGGAACAGCCCTAGCCTAGAGAGGCTGCTCTTCTCCAAGAGGGATGTTGGCACAGTAACAGATCCAGCAGTTAGAAGTGTCCCGAGACCACCTCAGAGGCGCTGGGAGGAGACACTGGAAAGAAAGCTCAAACATTACACATCTGAGGAGGAGCTGAACTCAGAGGAAGAGCAAGAGGAGCTTGAGCTTCTCCAGAAAAAGAGAGTCAGAAACCGCCAGGTACCTGGACACGCTACCAGGAGGGAGAGGAGGATTCAGCACTCTGTTAACAGGTGCATCTCAATACTCTTGAGTTCTGTTGCTCTTAGCCATATTAGAAATAGTCAGTTTTTCTCTTTGTTTAATAGGTAAATCCATAAAATATTCACAATTTTTATTAGTAAGAGGGACACAAGCAAGGATTTGTTGAATATATATAATATATATATATATATATATATATATATATATATATATATATATATATATATATATATATATATATATATATATATATATATATATATATAGAGAGAGAGAGAGAGAGAGAGAGAGAAGCATGGTGAAGCAATAATGAGATTTGGTTGGTGGCTCTTTTTTTTAAATTGTTACGGAGTATCAGTTTTGTGAAGGTTAATATCACAACAAGAGTTTAAAGTAATGTAGGCAGACACTTTTCGTAGTGTCTATTTATATTTGTAGTTTGTGTCCATCAGATTCCATTTATCATCCCTTCAACATCTCTGCACTTAAACTGATTGCTTTCTAACTCAGAGTCGCCCAGGAGAGGAGAGAAGCAGAGGTATCTTTGGTTAATGAAGAGGAGAACAGACAGACCCCACTGGCAACCATTAAAACCAAGTACTGATCTCTGGCAATTAAAATAATTGGATTTGAGGTGCTTGGGTTTTAAATGAGAAAGAGACAAGTGTGCGTTAAACAGCTGAGGGGGTAGTTTTTCTGACCCTGCACAGGGTTGATCTGTACAGGTAAATTTTCTTTTATTGATTGGGAGCTTTCTTGGGTGGGAGAAGTGATGGGAACGGGACAACGGGACAGGACAGAGCTGCTAGCAAGAAGAACATGGTGGACTTTGCCACAGGACTTATGATTGGTAAGGCTAATGGCTTTAAAACCTCTATTGTCTAAATAATATTTCAGTATGCCAAGGAGAAACGTCGACTGAATGAGCTGAAATGGGAGAAAATAAATTACTCCAAGGCTTTTCAAGACATTTAAAAGGCTCCAGTGCCCCTCTGTGATCACACACACACACATTTCCAAATAAACGAATGTAGTCACAGTCTGTTTTGCTGTGTCTCAGCTGGAAAAGGAAGCACAAGAACATTTAGGCTCAGTCTCACATCCCAGTCCTTATTTGTGTGTACCCACAAATCTGCAAAGTTCTAGTGTCCCAATTTTCATTCAAAGAAGTGCTTGAGTTCCCTCAGTGAACCCAGCACCAACACAGATGCCACTCCTGTCCCACACTTCTCCATTCAAAATAATAAAGCAGCGAATACCGCATTGAGCAACAATTTTCTGTTCTCTGCATCTACCACTTACACTTTATATAAGAGGGAGTTTCTTAATGCGCTACTCATTAAAGCTAAACTTATTTGGAATAATCTTTTAGTGTAGTCTGTCCTTTTCACAGAGACACTCAAACTCTCAATGTTAAGAGGTTACAGCTGAAACTGATATTGCACTAATCTTTAAGGGCTGAATAATCAAATTATGGCAATATACCATTAAAAATAGTGAATTTTCTTCCTGTAAAACACCATGATGTGTCACAAGAACCACACATGACTGATAATAAGCTCAGAATTTGAACACAGGCTGTAGCAACCATTTAATGAGAAAACAGGCTTAGCTCATGGTCAGTACACAGAGTCGACTCCTCGCCACATGGTCAGGAACACAACTATGGGGCTGAGCCTGCTGGCTTGATTTTGATAAGTGTGGGATAATGAATAAAACATGCTAGAGGTATTTCAGGGCATTGTTTGGAGGGTGGAAAGTGGGAAACGTAAAATAGTTTAGGCATAAAGCGATAAAAGTAAGATATAAGAGTTTCCCAAAATGGAGTGAAATGAAGCAGTAAATAAACCATTCAAATAAATAATTTCTGAAAACACCCAACTTTTCACCATCCAATCAAATCTAGATGTATAATCATATCCCGCCCGCATCAGCAGTCCCGCTTCACTCAGATATACTCCACGTTAAAGAAAGATATGTTGCAAAGTGCACTTCAGCTTGTGGCTCCAGGCCCGTGCCAGGGTCTGTCTTTTCTCTACAGTACGATTAAGATTGTCTTAACCGTCAGCAAATATATCACAATGTGGGTGTTATTACAAGTGGAAATACTATGGATTTATTCATATTTAAGAAAAATGCAAAATACCTTGTTTTACATAATTATGCAAATCATTTTCACTGAAAAGATAATGGGTCAAAATGAACTCTCAAAATCTGATATATTTGCCCACTGCAAACCTTTTCCCTAAAGAGCTTTGGTTAGGACTGGCTTTATGCACAACTCTCAGCCTGTGGAGGATCCTTCATCCAGAGGTCCTTGAGATTCCAGTGAGACCAGCATCTTCAAATACCTGTTAGATGCTCAGCAAAGGCTTTTTAAAATAGCATTCATTTGGCAGAGAGAAACTTTCCTTAACAAGCCTTTATCCGACCATATTCATCTGTGCTCTGAATCACTGTCTGTGTACGGTCCGATGGTCGTGAAACATCACATCTTTGCAGGCATTTTGCAAGACCATGCAATAAAAACCACAAGAAGGATGTATTTCATTTACGAAATACAAAATATTCTCTTCCGCAGCCCACATGCCAAGCTGCTCGTCTCCTGCTTCAGGAGATTGGTCTTGGACTTTCCTTTGAAACCTGACACACACACACACACACACACACACAGGTTGTGCAGAGTAGCAGACGATCCAGAAACTCTTACAAACACCTTCCATTACACAATGCAAGAGGGTGGATCATATGTCGGCTCTGAACCTTCAGAAATTCTGAACTTTCCTGAAGTGGAATTTCAGTATAGAGTTAGGATGTAAACAATGTCACTTGAGGATACGAAAAGAGGTTCTGAATTTTTCATTGTGGTAGTGATAGGAACCCACCATCTGAGGACTTAATACTTCTGAATTGTTAATGAAGAGCCTCAGATTTTTGAGGCGTTTGTGTTTTCATGATGACACCTAGTTTCCACCATGACTGCAGTCTCTGCAACTGGCCATTTCTCATCACAGAAGTCAGAGTGACTTTATCTGAGAATCTGAAGATGTTTCTGGTCATGTGTATCCACAGGTGTTGTCATACACAGTATAAACATATGGGCATTTTTAACACACAGACACCAAGGACACTAAATAGGCTGAAAATAAATGCTGACCAGCCTTCCACAGGGCGGTTCTCTGCTCATTGTTAGAGTTGAAGGCCTTTGCGAAGCTATGGGACTCCAGCAGACAGTCCAGCAGTTTGAAAAGCTGCTCAGAGGTCAGGTAGCGGTACATTCCCTGGTCCTGCGTCTCCACATGCACATCGGCATCCGGAACATCTCTCTGCATTCAAGACACACACACATTTTATAAATATATACATATATATATTAGGAATGGTCCCTTCTTTGCACTTGATCTAATCTCTGTGTTTTCATACGGCAAGCAGAAGTGTATTTGGCAGCCTATTGTTAACATTTCATTCTTAGTTTTCATGCCTAGTTTTACACTCTGGACCAATAGAGAGTGTTGCCGTATTTTATTTTTGTAAAGAGCGTTTAAAATTCACTTGTGGTGAAATTTGATGTAAATGGTCTTGATGATAATTTGGGTCTTGATCATTTTTAAACCTGGAGTTAAATTAAAGTTTAATAAATATTTATTGTTTAGTGGATTTGGGTCCATTTCATTATATTTGGGATGAAGGGAAAAGTGTAAACTGGATGTTCTGCAGTTCTGTGGCTGGGAAGAAGACAATGTTGCCGATGGTCTGGATGAGCTCCAGCTGCACCACACACTTTATGAGTAATGCTGTAAAGAGCCGCTGCTCCCGGGCTTCTGCAGAAGACACACACACACACAAAAAACACTCTTAGTAAAACCCTCACTATGACTCAGCTGGTCACTTCAGAGCCATGTGACAGTAAACTGATGAGGAATCCAAAGAAGGAGGCATTGTCTACAATGATGTTTCTTCATGTTATGAAGTAATTATGCTGACATCCAGGGGCTTGGATGTATCAGAAATCCTCTACTACATCTTTTCTAAACATGGCTACCTCCATGCTGTGGAGCATAAAGACTTTATCCGATGTGAAACATTTCAAAAAATATTTTCTCTAAAAATACTAGGTTTTACTGGTGAAAGTGGCTCGTTTAAATTGATCAAATAATTACAAAAACATCTTAAGCACGATTTCAAAAGACTGGGAAAAAATGAACTACGAATGTGGCTCCAGTTTTAAGCTGTTAATGAGTCAGGGTCACAATAGCAAAATAACAAAAAGCACACTGCATTAATGCCATGTTTACAGACTTTACAGTGAGTATGTGATTTCTGAATGAAAATCTAGGGTCTGAACTGTAGGGGCGCAGAGCACATTAAATACTGCTGTGGGGTGCTATGACCAGGAGAACAATTTGGAATAATTTAGATTTAAATCAGACAAACTGTAATATCTTATGAACAAATTGTTGTGTATAAGTTAATCACTGATAAATAACAGTAATAATAATAATAATTAGGTCGGGGCAATTTATTGAAAATGAATCGAAATTGACATTCAGAACTTCTAATCGACATAATCTTGTCTCTATACTTTATATCAATAATTTTTAACTGTTTTTTAAAATTATTATTCAGTGTATGTTCATGTACTGTCCCTTCAGAACCAAGCGACCAAGACGTAGTGAATCTGCCCCTATGTGCCACATGGAAGCAACCTAAATGCCGAAGCTGACAATTGAGCAGCGTCTGTGTTTTGGGCGTGCTGTGTTTTGACTAAAACAAAGTCAAAAAGTAAAATGTAATGAATATTATTGGAGCACTTTTACAGCACATGCCTCGTCACTAAACGATAAGGGTCAAAAATACAAATACAATATAATTGTTCATTAATCTTAATCATGGTAAAATGTACCAGTAATTGTGATCTTGATATGCACTAATATCGTCCAGCACTAATAATATATATCCATCCATTATCTGTAACCGCTTATCCAATTCAGGGTCATAGTGGGTCCAGAGCCTACTTGGAATCATTGGGCGCAAGGCAGGAATACGCCCTGGAGGGGGCGCCAGTCCTTCACAGGGCAACACACACACATTCACTCACACCTACGGACACTTTTGAGTCGCCAATCCACCTGCAACGTGTGTTTTTGGACTGTGGGAGGAAACCGGAGCACCCGGAGGAAACCCACGCGGACACGGGGAGAACACACCACACTCCTCACAGACAGTCACCCGGAGCGGGAATCGAACCCACAACCTCCAGGTCCTTGGAGCTGTGTGACTGCGACACTACCTGCTGCGCCACCGTGCCGCAATGTTTATCTTTATTTTATTTTTATTTTTTTTCCACCATTAATGCAGTTCCCTGTCTTTTAGGGATGCAGAAGACCCAGAACAATTTGAAGAGTGCTATTTGAAGGGCTCAAGGTATCTTATAGCCATATTTTATTTGTTCTGTTATGATTTGGGGTGTCACGGTGGAGCAGCAGGTAGTGTCTCTGTCACAGCTCCAGGGTCCTGGAGCTTGTGGGTTCGAGTCCTGCTCCAAGTGACTGTCTGTGAGGAGTGTGGTGTGTTCTCCCTGTGTCTGCATGGGTTTCCTCCAGGTGACTGTCTGTGAGGAGTGTGGTGTGTTCTCCCTGTGTCTGCATGGGTTTCCTCCAGGTGACTGTCTGTGAGGTGTGTGGTGTGTTCTCCCTGTGTCTGCATGGGTTTCCTCCGGGTGACTGTCTGTGAGGAGTGTGGTGTGTTCTCCCTGTGTCTGCATGGGTTTCCTCCAGGTGACTGTCTGTGAGCAATGTGGTGTGTTCTCCCTGTGTCTGTGTGGGTTTCCTCCGGGTGACTGTCTGTGAGCAATGTGGTGTGTTCTCCCTGTGTCTGTGTGGGTTTCCTCCGGGTGACTGTCTGTGAGGAGTGTGGCGTGTTCTCCCTGTGTCTGCATGGGTTTCCTCCGGGTGCTCCGGTTTCCTCCCACAGTCCAAAAACATACATTGGTAGGTGGATTGGAGGCTCAGAAGTGTGGTGTAGGTAGGTGTGAGTGTGTGACTGAATGTGTGTGCTGCCCTGTGAGGGTCTGGCACCCCCTCCGGGGTATATTCCTACCTTGTGCCCAATGATTCCAGGTGGGCTCTAGACCCACCGTGACCCTGAACTGGATAAGCTGTATAATGAATGAATGTTATGATTTGTTTTTCCAAGCCATTCTTTGAGAAAATGATCCTTGTTTGTGCGCTGTGCTTGGAATAAAGGTGATCTGCCCCATTGTTTTAATTTCTTTTATTTTTTAATTCTATTCCCAGAAATGTCTATCCTGCCATGGTAATCAATTGGTTAATCTGACTTTTTATTTTCTTTGATCAGTGTGCACTGATCACATCCCAGAAGAGGTTGAAAACACTAGGAAGAGGACAAGAACACTGGTCTAAACAGGAGGTGATGGCTGTGATGAAACCTCTCAAGCCTCACATAACGAAAGGAAAACTGGCCACAATGGCAGAATGTCAGCGGTGCAAGGATGCTGAGGATCCTGTGTTGAAGGACCGAAGTGCACAAAATATAAGAGACTTTGTTAGAAATAGAGGGATCACATTTTAAAAGGAAAATTCAATTTAATGAAGAATTGCTTCAAGGACATGGGCTTGATTTTTGTTGACTTAGTTCTTTAACAATCTGAGAAAAGTGTGATGTTACACCTGCAGCATGTTAATTAAAGATGTGTTTAATTATTTGTTTGTTGTTATAACTGGAGCTGCAGTTAACGCTAACACAAGCGAGATGCTCATGTCCAGTTTGTTGTTTACAGGGACCTGTTCTGCTTAATCACATGTGTCTTTGGAATGCACCTGTTATGTTTGTGTTTGTGTGTGATCAAGTACCAGTAAACCACCTCTGTCCTTATAATACAGTGAAATGCCCTTTTTTGTGTATTGTTAAATCAGTGTCCTGGTAAAGTAGGCATGACCTCACAAACCTCTTGCCATAGGCAGGAGATTTTCAGGATGTCCCCATATACAAGCATGTTGTCAGGTGGACATAGTAAGAGCTTACATTTGTGTAGAAACAAATTAAGGTGATATTTGTGTTCTGTAAAAAGAGAGAATTTTTTGGTGTTTCCAGCAGTGCTGTAGGGCAAAGGGAAAGGTGGGTGCCACTAAACCACATTTTAACTGGTTTGGCAAGGGATGTCCTCATAAGACTTAGACCTGTGTGTGTGTGTGCAGCCTATAATCTCAGTTCAAAGTTTAATCATTCTCCTGCAAACCTTTTCCCTAAAGAGCTTTGGTTAGGACTGGCTTTATGCACAACTCTCAGCCTGTGGAGGATCCTTCATCCAGAGGTCCTTGAGATTCCAGTGAGACCAGCATCTTCAAATACCTGTTAGATGCTCAGCAAAGGCTTTTTAAAATAGCATTCATTTGGCAGAGAGAAACTTTCCTTAACAAGCCTTTATCCGACCATATTCATCTGTGCTCTGAATCACTGTCTGTGTACGGTCCGATGGTCGTGAAACATCACATCTTTGCAGGCATTTTGCAAGACCATGCAATAAAAACCACAAGAAGGATGTATTTCATTTACGAAATACAAAATATTCTCTTCCGCAGCCCACATGCCAAGCTGCTCGTCTCCTGCTTCAGGAGATTGGTCTTGGACTTTCCTTTGAAACCTGACACACACACACACACACACACACACAGGTTGTGCAGAGTAGCAGACGATCCAGAAACTCTTACAAACACCTTCCATTACACAATGCAAGAGGGTGGATCATATGTCGGCTCTGAACCTTCAGAAATTCTGAACTTTCCTGAAGTGGAATTTCAGTATAGAGTTAGGATGTAAACAATGTCACTTGAGGATACGAAAAGAGGTTCTGAATTTTTCATTGTGGTAGTGATAGGAACCCACCATCTGAGGACTTAATACTTCTGAATTGTTAATGAAGAGCCTCAGATTTTTGAGGCGTTTGTGTTTTCATGATGACACCTAGTTTCCACCATGACTGCAGTCTCTGCAACTGGCCATTTCTCATCACAGAAGTCAGAGTGACTTTATCTGAGAATCTGAAGATGTTTCTGGTCATGTGTATCCACAGGTGTTGTCATACACAGTATAAACATATGGGCATTTTTAACACACAGACACCAAGGACACTAAATAGGCTGAAAATAAATGCTGACCAGCCTTCCACAGGGCGGTTCTCTGCTCATTGTTAGAGTTGAAGGCCTTTGCGAAGCTATGGGACTCCAGCAGACAGTCCAGCAGTTTGAAAAGCTGCTCAGAGGTCAGGTAGCGGTACATTCCCTGGTCCTGCGTCTCCACATGCACATCGGCATCCGGAACATCTCTCTGCATTCAAGACACACACACATTTTATAAATATATACATATATATATTAGGAATGGTCCCTTCTTTGCACTTGATCTAATCTCTGTGTTTTCATACGGCAAGCAGAAGTGTATTTGGCAGCCTATTGTTAACATTTCATTCTTAGTTTTCATGCCTAGTTTTACACTCTGGACCAATAGAGAGTGTTGCCGTATTTTATTTTTGTAAAGAGCGTTTAAAATTCACTTGTGGTGAAATTTGATGTAAATGGTCTTGATGATAATTTGGGTCTTGATCATTTTTAAACCTGGAGTTAAATTAAAGTTTAATAAATATTTATTGTTTAGTGGATTTGGGTCCATTTCATTATATTTGGGATGAAGGGAAAAGTGTAAACTGGATGTTCTGCAGTTCTGTGGCTGGGAAGAAGACAATGTTGCCGATGGTCTGGATGAGCTCCAGCTGCACCACACACTTTATGAGTAATGCTGTAAAGAGCCGCTGCTCCCGGGCTTCTGCAGAAGACACACACACACACAAAAAACACTCTTAGTAAAACCCTCACTATGACTCAGCTGGTCACTTCAGAGCCATGTGACAGTAAACTGATGAGGAATCCAAAGAAGGAGGCATTGTCTACAATGATGTTTCTTCATGTTATGAAGTAATTATGCTGACATCCAGGGGCTTGGATGTATCAGAAATCCTCTACTACATCTTTTCTAAACATGGCTACCTCCATGCTGTGGAGCATAAAGACTTTATCCGATGTGAAACATTTCAAAAAATATTTTCTCTAAAAATACTAGGTTTTACTGGTGAAAGTGGCTCGTTTAAATTGATCAAATAATTACAAAAACATCTTAAGCACGATTTCAAAAGACTGGGAAAAAATGAACTACGAATGTGGCTCCAGTTTTAAGCTGTTAATGAGTCAGGGTCACAATAGCAAAATAACAAAAAGCACACTGCATTAATGCCATGTTTACAGACTTTACAGTGAGTATGTGATTTCTGAATGAAAATCTAGGGTCTGAACTGTAGGGGCGCAGAGCACATTAAATACTGCTGTGGGGTGCTATGACCAGGAGAACAATTTGGAATAATTTAGATTTAAATCAGACAAACTGTAATATCTTATGAACAAATTGTTGTGTATAAGTTAATCACTGATAAATAACAGTAATAATAATAATAATTAGGTCGGGGCAATTTATTGAAAATGAATCGAAATTGACATTCAGAACTTCTAATCGACATAATCTTGTCTCTATACTTTATATCAATAATTTTTAACTGTTTTTTAAAATTATTATTCAGTGTATGTTCATGTACTGTCCCTTCAGAACCAAGCGACCAAGACGTAGTGAATCTGCCCCTATGTGCCACATGGAAGCAACCTAAATGCCGAAGCTGACAATTGAGCAGCGTCTGTGTTTTGGGCGTGCTGTGTTTTGACTAAAACAAAGTCAAAAAGTAAAATGTAATGAATATTATTGGAGCACTTTTACAGCACATGCCTCGTCACTAAACGATAAGGGTCAAAAATACAAATACAATATAATTGTTCATTAATCTTAATCATGGTAAAATGTACCAGTAATTGTGATCTTGATATGCACTAATATCGTCCAGCACTAATAATATATATCCATCCATTATCTGTAACCGCTTATCCAATTCAGGGTCATAGTGGGTCCAGAGCCTACTTGGAATCATTGGGCGCAAGGCAGGAATACGCCCTGGAGGGGGCGCCAGTCCTTCACAGGGCAACACACACACATTCACTCACACCTACGGACACTTTTGAGTCGCCAATCCACCTGCAACGTGTGTTTTTGGACTGTGGGAGGAAACCGGAGCACCCGGAGGAAACCCACGCGGACACGGGGAGAACACACCACACTCCTCACAGACAGTCACCCGGAGCGGGAATCGAACCCACAACCTCCAGGTCCTTGGAGCTGTGTGACTGCGACACTACCTGCTGCGCCACCGTGCCGCAATGTTTATCTTTATTTTATTTTTATTTTTTTTCCACCATTAATGCAGTTCCCTGTCTTTTAGGGATGCAGAAGACCCAGAACAATTTGAAGAGTGCTATTTGAAGGGCTCAAGGTATCTTATAGCCATATTTTATTTGTTCTGTTATGATTTGGGGTGTCACGGTGGAGCAGCAGGTAGTGTCTCTGTCACAGCTCCAGGGTCCTGGAGCTTGTGGGTTCGAGTCCTGCTCCAAGTGACTGTCTGTGAGGAGTGTGGTGTGTTCTCCCTGTGTCTGCATGGGTTTCCTCCAGGTGACTGTCTGTGAGGAGTGTGGTGTGTTCTCCCTGTGTCTGCATGGGTTTCCTCCAGGTGACTGTCTGTGAGGTGTGTGGTGTGTTCTCCCTGTGTCTGCATGGGTTTCCTCCGGGTGACTGTCTGTGAGGAGTGTGGTGTGTTCTCCCTGTGTCTGCATGGGTTTCCTCCAGGTGACTGTCTGTGAGCAATGTGGTGTGTTCTCCCTGTGTCTGTGTGGGTTTCCTCCGGGTGACTGTCTGTGAGCAATGTGGTGTGTTCTCCCTGTGTCTGTGTGGGTTTCCTCCGGGTGACTGTCTGTGAGGAGTGTGGCGTGTTCTCCCTGTGTCTGCATGGGTTTCCTCCGGGTGCTCCGGTTTCCTCCCACAGTCCAAAAACATACATTGGTAGGTGGATTGGAGGCTCAGAAGTGTGGTGTAGGTAGGTGTGAGTGTGTGACTGAATGTGTGTGCTGCCCTGTGAGGGTCTGGCACCCCCTCCGGGGTATATTCCTACCTTGTGCCCAATGATTCCAGGTGGGCTCTAGACCCACCGTGACCCTGAACTGGATAAGCTGTATAATGAATGAATGTTATGATTTGTTTTTCCAAGCCATTCTTTGAGAAAATGATCCTTGTTTGTGCGCTGTGCTTGGAATAAAGGTGATCTGCCCCATTGTTTTAATTTCTTTTATTTTTTAATTCTATTCCCAGAAATGTCTATCCTGCCATGGTAATCAATTGGTTAATCTGACTTTTTATTTTCTTTGATCAGTGTGCACTGATCACATCCCAGAAGAGGTTGAAAACACTAGGAAGAGGACAAGAACACTGGTCTAAACAGGAGGTGATGGCTGTGATGAAACCTCTCAAGCCTCACATAACGAAAGGAAAACTGGCCACAATGGCAGAATGTCAGCGGTGCAAGGATGCTGAGGATCCTGTGTTGAAGGACCGAAGTGCACAAAATATAAGAGACTTTGTTAGAAATAGAGGGATCACATTTTAAAAGGAAAATTCAATTTAATGAAGAATTGCTTCAAGGACATGGGCTTGATTTTTGTTGACTTAGTTCTTTAACAATCTGAGAAAAGTGTGATGTTACACCTGCAGCATGTTAATTAAAGATGTGTTTAATTATTTGTTTGTTGTTATAACTGGAGCTGCAGTTAACGCTAACACAAGCGAGATGCTCATGTCCAGTTTGTTGTTTACAGGGACCTGTTCTGCTTAATCACATGTGTCTTTGGAATGCACCTGTTATGTTTGTGTTTGTGTGTGATCAAGTACCAGTAAACCACCTCTGTCCTTATAATACAGTGAAATGCCCTTTTTTGTGTATTGTTAAATCAGTGTCCTGGTAAAGTAGGCATGACCTCACAAACCTCTTGCCATAGGCAGGAGATTTTCAGGATGTCCCCATATACAAGCATGTTGTCAGGTGGACATAGTAAGAGCTTACATTTGTGTAGAAACAAATTAAGGTGATATTTGTGTTCTGTAAAAAGAGAGAATTTTTTGGTGTTTCCAGCAGTGCTGTAGGGCAAAGGGAAAGGTGGGTGCCACTAAACCACATTTTAACTGGTTTGGCAAGGGATGTCCTCATAAGACTTAGACCTGTGTGTGTGTGTGCAGCCTATAATCTCAGTTCAAAGTTTAATCATTCTCCTGCTCCTTAGTAATATTTTTCAACAAAAATTGAGTAGTTTGAAAATGGCGAGTGAGAAGAATACATCACTGAATTCAGGAGTGTTTGAATTTTGAATTAAACGTTAAACAAAGGTGTACAAAGAAGTTTGAAAGCATTTAATACTTTCCTTAGCTCTTGAAAATGATTTTATGTCTTGTTTTTCAAAGAAAAACTGAAATACCTTATGAAAAACTAAAGAAATGGAGTGAGAGCTGTTTCCTGCTTCACTCAGATGTTCACAACTAAGCCATTTTCTATTCTTTGTCTCACAGCTAAATGGTAAACACTGATCCTGGGTCTGTGTGTGCTCAGTTTGGAGAGTATGGCTGTTGTGATTTCTTCAAACCACCAGATGTCACTGTTTTAAGCCTTTAACTCTTCTGGCCAATCAGGATGAAGCTTCAAAACAGCCTCCACCTGTCTGGGACTTGAGTGAATACTAATTGGAGTCAGCTGTGTTGTCTGGGTTCGGTTCAGTTCAGCAGATTTCCCAGCAGTCTTGTTGCTTTCTGAAAATAGGACTTAATTTTGTTGTTATTTTGGCTGTTGTCTTTAGATGAGGCTGAATTTGGGTTCTCTTGTGTAAATGCGTTTTAGAGATTTCTGTTTTATTCATCGCTTGATTGATTTACAATTTTGACACAATGAATGCTGTAAACAAGGGTTGTATGTAGATTGTAAAGTTCATTAGCTCTTTATGAATTGTTTTTAGTTTCATTGGAGATTTGTAGTTTTCTGTTATGATGAAATGTGCTGTTTTTGTTCAGTTTTATTCTGTGGAATCTGTTGGGTTCTGTTTGGAGACTTCCAGGTCTTTGTTGTTTGAAAGGGCTTTTATTTTACCCCAGGTCCATTCAGTAAGGGGCAATAACTGAATCCGTCTGAAGTTAAAAAAGAGACTTTCCATTCAATCCACTCACATCTGAGAGGGCTTGGTTCCAGTCTATGGCCAGTGGGATCCTCTTGAAGAGATTTTGAGCAAGGTCTGTGAGGTAGGTCAGAATCTTTTTTTGCTCTCTTGTGTGTTTGTCACCTCTCATATGAAGAGCCATGGTCCTGGTTTATGGAGGCCACCTGTTTGTTTGGGGCAGGATTAGGAGCTAGATGGTTGCAAGTCTTGGTTCAGGTCTGTGGAGCTAATGGGATTGTTATGGGCATGGATGTTTCTCTCGTATCTCTGTCCTGTCCTGTCCATATGTTCTAGGATCCAGTCCTGGGTTCCTGACTGACTGCATGCCGGATGCCGGAATCTGTGTCCATGGTTTGGCTTCAACCATCAGCTATAAAAGAGAGAGTTTAGTCACACCCGGGAGGAATGGTTCCTCACTCAATTGTTTATCTTTTTTGCTGTTGAAACTCGCTTCGTGTTTGAATTGTTAATTGTTGAATGTTTTTCTGAGTGTTGCCTGTCTGTCATTGTTTACATTTGTAACTAGTACCAGTTGTAGGGAGTGGCTGCCGTTTTGTTTTGGGAACTGGGGTTTGTCTCTGTTTATACACAGCAAGGGAGTAAGGTTAGCACATTGTCTTTCACAGGTTAGTTAGTGTACCTAAAAGTAGTTAGTGTGGGGTTTGTTTGTTGTTTTGGCCTGGGTCACTCCTGAAGTCACTTTCTGGTCACTAAACTGTATCAATCACATCAATACATTTCACAAAACTGTCCTAAGTTGTAGTTTTTTTTGCACTCATCACACTCCGTTATTTCATTTTTTTGTGTTGCGGTCTGCCCTAGACCAGGTCGTAACAGGATCTTTCTAGAATATTGAATTCTATTCCAGGAGACCCTGTTTCTCTGTTGTAAAAGAGGGCCAGTTTGGTCCCATTCCCACACACACACACAAAATCCAATGTTATTGGATTCTGAAGGGCTTTGTTCTGGTCTATGGCAACACTGGTATCTGTCTCAAAGATTGATTCCAACCTGTTGAACCAGCTAAACCCAGTTTTGGAGTTCAGATGCTCTCTGGTGTAAAAAAAAAAAAAAAAAAAGCCCAATTCCACCTCAAACCCTGTCCCATTTTTTTTCTCTCTCTCTCACACAGGTTTACAGTGTTTATCAGGACACCCTGTAACCATGGTTTTTGAGGACACACCTTTCCTGACATCCTTTTTGTGAAAGTGTATATTTTGTGGTTCTGTTGTATTCATATTATTTAATATGATATTTATACTATTTGTTTTAAGAAAACGAACAGCCTTTTAAATTGTCAAATGGTGTAACCACAAAAAATGACAAATATCTAATATTTCACACCTAGAGTTCATGCAATTGCTTGTAAAATTAGCCATTTATTTTATAATATCCCATAAGAATGTTTTATTATATTTTTTCTAAATTTAGATTTTATGGGATTTTGTGAGACCATGTGCCATTAACATCTTCTTTTACGTGTATTCTTTGACCATGGTAAAAATGGTTTAAACACCCATTATTCCAGTGTAGTAGAGTATTAAATCATAATCCATATTAACTTTTTTGTACAATATTAGTATTTTAGACAAGATACTGGTTACACCAACTGACCACAAACCTTCTACAGCAAAAGAACAAGAATAACTTGTGTTCGATTCTGATTTCAGTTCAGTTCTCATACAATTTCAGTTCGTAAAATGACAGCCATTGTTTTCAAAGAGAGTGAGTGAATGAAGGAGAGAGAGATTGTTAGTGAGAGAGTATCAGACATTGTTTTTTCATTTCTTTCATCACTAAACTGTTTTGATTAAACTTTTAAAAACTGACAACCATCAGTGTGAGTTCCTGTCATCTGATGAGATGTGAACCAATTGTTTCACATTAACATAATAATATAGAGGAAACAGCGTGTCAGAAACTTATATCTTGAATTATTAAAGGGGTTGAGGATGCCTGTGGTACCTCTACATTTGGCTGCACATAGTCATGATCATGAGGGTTAACTATGGGTTACTGGACAATATGCTGGTCATCTTCGGAAGTGTTAATCAATAGAGGAGTAAGGTTTAAAACATCAGTACCATTTTATTCTCTATATACTGTCTTTGATACTGCTTCCAACTTTCCCTCATCTTTTGTTGTATGTGCACCTTTCCCAATATATATGTACAAAGTACATAATTATTTCCTGAAATAATTATGTATATATTATGTATATATATTGGGTTATGGAGAAACTACTTGGTTTAATGGCACATACATTGGTTTTAAACTGTTGGTTTGTATATATTGGTTTGTTGGTATATATATTGGACTCTCAGTACATACATTGGTTTGTGTGCATGTGTATATCGGTTTGTGGGCATGTATCGGTTTGTGGGCATGTATCGGTTTGTGGGCTTGTATCGGTTTGTGGGCATGCATATATCGGTTTGTGGGCATGCATATATCGGTTTGTGGGCATGCATAAATCGGTTGGTGTGTATCGGTTTGTGGGTTTGTATCGGTTTGTGGGCATGTATCGGTTTGTGGGCTTGTATCGGTTTGTGGGCATGTATCGGTTGGTGTGTATCGGTTTGTGGGCATGCATATATCGGTTTGTGGGCATGTATCGGTTGGTGTGTATCGGTTTGTGGGCATGCATATATCGGTTTGTGGGCATGTATCGGTTGGTGTGTATCGGTTTGTGGGCATGTATCGGTTGGTGTGTATCGGTTTGTGGGCATGCATATATCGGTTTGTGGGCATATATCGGTTTGTGGGCGCATATACTGGTTTGTTTATATCGGTTTGTGGGCATATATATATTGGATTCTGCGCTGCATGGTAGAAATTTGCCGTTCAGTGCTGTTCAGCGAGTAGCCTGTTTTGATTGTGCTGCGCGGTTTTAATGAACCTCAGTTTGGACAAACTTCTGACATATTCCAAATAAAACCGAGTGGCCCGGTGACTGAGCTCCGCGATTATAAATACTAAATAAAGGTCATAATAAAGATAATAAAGCTCAGACTAGCCGATTGGATTATGGTCTACAACAATGTGTTTTCTACGACGCTGAACTTAGCTCGTAGATCGCAGATTCGCAGATCCAGATGTTCTTTTCGAGTTGCGCGCGATCCCTGAGCGTTCTGTTCAGCTGCGCGCGCGATCCCTGAGCGTTCTGTTCAGCTGCGCGCGCGATCCCTGAGCGTTCTGTTCAGCTGCGCGCGCGATCCCTGAGCGTTCTGTTCAGCTGCGCGCGCGATCCCTGAGCGTTCTGTTCAGCTGCGCGCGCGATCCCTGAGCGTTCTGTTCAGCTGCGCGCGCGATCCCTGAGCGTTCTGTTCAGCTGCGCGCGCGATCCCTGAGCGTTCTGTTCAGCTGCGCGCGCGATCCCTGAGCGTTCTGTTCAGCTGCGCGCGCGAACCCTGAGCGTTCTGTTCAGCTGCGCCCGCGCGATCCCTGAGCGTTCTGTTCAGCTGCGCCCGCGCGATCCCTGAGCGTTCTGTTCAGCGGCACGCGCGATCCCTGAGCGTTCTGTTCAGCGGCACGCGCGATCCCTGAGCGTTCTGTTCAGCGGCACGCGCGATCCCTGAGCGTTCTGTTCAGCGGCACGCGCGATCCCTGAGCGTTCTGTTCAGCGGCACGCGCGATCCCTGAGCGTTCTGTTCAGCGGCACGCGCGATCCCTGAACGTTCTGTTCAGCTGCGAGCGATCTCTGAACGTTCTGTTCAGCCCCGTGCGCAATCTCTGAGTGTTCTGTTCAGCCCCGTGCGCAATCTCTGAGTGTTCTGTTCAGCCCCGTGCGCAATCTCTGAGTGTTCTGTTCAGCTGCGTGCGATCTCTGAGTGTTCTCTTCAGCTGCGCGCAATCTAAGTGTTCTGTTCAACCACGGACGCGATCTCTGAGTGTTCTATTCAACCGTGCGCGCGATCTCTGAGTGTTCTGTTCAGCCGCGCGCGCGATCTCAGTGTTCTGTTCAGCTGCGCGCGCGATCTCTGGGTGTTCTGTTCAGCTGCGCGCGCGATCTCTGAGTGTTCTGTTCAGCTGCGAGCGATCTCTGAGTGTTCTGCTCAGCTGCGCGTGCGATCTCTGAGTGTTCTGCTCAGCTGCGCGTGCGATCTCTGAGTGTTCTGCTCAGCTGCGCGTGCGATCTCTGAGTTTTCTGTTCAGCCCCGTGCGCAATCTCTGAGTGTTCTGTTCAGCCCCGTGCGCAATCTCTGAGTGTTCTGTTCAGCTGCGTGCGATCTAAGTGTTCTGTTCAGCCACGGACGCGATCTCTGAGTGTTCTATTCAACCGTGCGCGCGATCTCTGAGTGTTCTGTTCAGCCGCGCGCGCGATCTCAGTGTTCTGTTCAGCTGCGCGCGCGATCTCTGGGTGTTCTGTTCAGCTGCGCGCGCGATCTCTGAGTGTTCTGTTCAGCTGCGAGCGATCTCTGAGTGTTCTGCTCAGCTGCGCGTGCGATCTCTGAGTGTTCTGCTCAGCTGCGCGTGCGATCTCTGAGTGTTCTGCTCAGCTGCGCGTGCGATCTCTGAGTTTTCTGTTCAGCCGCGTGCGCGATCTCTGAGTGTTCTGTTCAGCTGCGAGCGATCTCTGAGTTTTCTGTTCAGCTGCGCGCGATCTCTGAGTGTTCTGTTCAGCCGGGGGCGCGATCTCTGAGTGTTCTGCTCAGCTGCGCGTGCGATCTCTGAGTGTTCTGTTCAGCTGTGCGGGATCTCTGAGTGTTTTGTTCAGCCGCGGGCGCGATCTCTGAGTGTTCTGTTCCACTGCGAGCGATCTCTGTGTGTTCTGTTCAACTGCGTGTGCGATGTCTGAGTGTTCTGTTCAGCTGCGTGCGATCTCTGAGTGTTCTGTTCAGCTGCGTGCGATCTCTGAGTGTTCTGTTCAGCTGCGAGCGATCTCTGAGTGTTCTGCTCAGCTGCGCGTGCGATCTCTGAGTGTTCTGTTCAGCTGCGTGCGATCTCTGAGTGTTCTGTTCAGCTGCGTGCGATCTCTGAGTGTTCTGTTCAACTGCGAGCGATCTCTGAGTGTTCTGTTCAGCTGGGCGGGCGATCTCTGAGCGTTCTGTTCAGCGGCACGCGCGATCTCTGAGCGTTCTGTTCAGCGGCATGCGCTATCTGAGTGTTCTGTTCAGCTGCGAGCGAGATCTCTGAGTGTTCTGTTCAGCTGCGAGCGAGATCTCTGAGTGTTCTGTTCAGCTGCGAGCGAGATCTCTGAGTGTTCTGTTCAGCTGCGTGCGATCTCTGAGTGTTCTGCTCAGCTGCGCGCGAGATCTCTGAGTGTTCTTTTCAGCTGCACGCGCGATCTCTGAGTGTTCTGTTCAGCGGCATGCGCTATCTGAGTGTTCTGTTCAGCTGCGTGCGATCTCTGAGTGTTCTGCTCAGCTGCGCGCGAGATCTCTGAGTGTTCTTTTCAGCTGCGAGCGATGTCTGAGTGTTCTGTTCAGCTGCGAGCGAGATCTCTGAGTGTTCTGTTCAGCTGCGAGCGAGATCTCTGAGTGTTCTGTTCAGCTGCGTGCGATCTCTGAGTGTTCTGTTCAGCTGCGCGCGCGATCTCTGGGTGTTCTGTTCAGCTGCGAGCGATGTCTGAGTGTTTTGTTCAGCTGCGTGCGATCTCTGAGTGTTCTGTTCAGCTGCGCACGCGATCTCTGAGTGTTCTGTTCAGCCGGGGGCGCGATCTCTGAGTGTTTTGTTCAGCCGGGGGCGCGATCTCTGAGTGTTTTGTTCAGCCGCTGGCGCGATCTCTGAGAGTTCTGCTCAGCTGCGCGTGCGATCTCTGAGTGTTCTGTTCAGCTGCGTGCGATCTCTGAGTGTTCTGTTCAACTGCGAGCGATCTCTGAGTGTTCTGTTCAGCTGCGCGGGCGATCTCTGAGTGTTCTGTTCAGCTGCGCGGGCGATCTCTGAGTGTTCTGTTCAGCTGCGCGGGCGATCTCTGAGTGTTCTGTTCAGCTGCGCGCGCGATCTCTGAGTGTTCTGTTCAGCTGCGCGCGCGATCTCTGAGTGTTCTGTTCAGCTGCGAGCGATCTCTGGGTGTTCTGTTCAGCCGCGTGCGCGATCTCTGAGTGTTCTGTTCAGCTGCGAGCGATCTCTGAGTTTTCTGTTCAGCTGCGCGCGATCTCTGAGTGTTCTGTTCAGCTGCGCGCGATCTCTGAGTGTTCTGTTCAGCCGGGGGCGCGATCTCTGAGTGTTCTGCTCAGCTGCGCGTGCGATCTCTGAGTGTTCTGTTCAGCTGTGCGGGATCTCTGAGTGTTTTGTTCAGCCGCGGGCGCGATCTCTGAGTGTTCTGTTCCATTGCGAGCGATCTCTGTGTGTTCTGTTCAGCTGCGTGTGCGATGTCTGAGTGTTCTGTTCAGCTGCGTGCGATCTCTGAGTGTTCTGTTCAGCTGCGAGCGATCTCTGAGTGTTCTGCTCAGCTGCGCGAGCGATCTCTGAGTGTTCTGCTCAGCTGCGCGTGCGATCTCTGAGTGTTCTGTTCAGCTGTGTGCGATCTCTGAGTGTTCTGTTCAACTGCGAGCGATCTCTGAGTGTTCTGTTCAGCTGCGCGGGCGATCTCTGAGCGTTCTGTTCAGCGGCACGCGCGATCTCTGAGTGTTCTGTTCAGCGGCATGCGCTATCTGAGTGTTCTGTTCAGCTGCGTGTGATCTCTGAGCGTTCTTTTCAGCTGCGCACGATCTCTGATAGTTCTTTTCAGCTGCACGCGCGATCTCTGAGTGTTCTGTTCAGCGGCATGCGCTATCTGAGTGTTCTGTTCAGCTGCGAGCGATCTCTGAGTGTTCTGCTCAGCTGCGAGCGATGTCTGAGTGTTCTGTTCAGCTGCGAGCGAGATCTCTGAGTGTTCTGTTCAGCTGCGAGCGAGATCTCTGAGTGTTCTGTTCAGCTGCGTGCGATCTCTGAGTGTTCTGTTCAGCTGCGAGCGATCTCTGAGTGTTCTGCTCAGCTGCGCGTGCGATCTCTGAGTGTTCTGCTCAGCTGCGCGTGCGATCTCTGAGTTTTCTGTTCAGCCGCGTGCGCGATCTCTGAGTGTTCTGTTCAGCTGCAAGCGATCTCTGAGTTTTCTGTTCAGCTGCGCGCGATCTCTGAGTGTTCTGTTCAGCCGGGGGCGCGATCTCTGAGTGTTCTGCTCAGCTGCGCGTGCGATCTCTGAGTGTTCTGTTCAGCTGTGCGGGATCTCTGAGTGTTTTGTTCAGCCGCGGGCGCGATCTCTGAGTGTTCTGTTCCACTGCGAGCGATCTCTGTGTGTTCTGTTCAGCTGCGTGTGCGATGTCTGAGTGTTCTGTTCAGCTGCGTGCGATCTCTGAGTGTTCTGTTCAGCTGCGAGCGATCTCTGAGTGTTCTGCTCAGCTGCGCGTGCGATCTCTGAGTGTTCTGTTCAGCTGCGTGCGATCTCTGAGTGTTCTGTTCAACTGCGAGCGATCTCTGAGTGTTCTGTTCAGCTGCGCGGGCGATCTCTGAGCGTTCTGTTCAGCGGCACGCGCGATCTCTGAGTGTTCTGTTCAGCGGCATGCGCTATCTGAGTGTTCTGTTCAGCTGCGTGCGATCTCTGAGTGTTCTGTTCAGCTGCGTGTGATCTCTGAGCGTTCTTTTCAGCTGCGCACGATCTCTGATAGTTCTTTTCAGCTGCACGCGCGATCTCTGAGTGTTCTGTTCAGCGGCATGCGCTATCTGAGTGTTCTGTTCAGCTGCGAGCGATCTCTGAGTGTTCTGTTCAGCTGCGAGCGAGATCTCTGAGTGTTCTGTTCAGCTGCGAGCGAGATCTCTGAGTGTTCTGTTCAGCTGCGAGCGAGATCTCTGAGTGTTCTGTTCAGCTGCGTGCGATCTCTGAGTGTTCTGTTCAGCTGCGTGCGATCTCTGAGTGTTCTGCTCAGCTGCGCGCGAGATCTCTGAGTGTTCTTTTCAGCTGCACGCGCGATCTCTGAGTGTTCTTTTCAGCGGCATGCGCTATCTGAGTGTTCTGTTCAGCTGCGTGCGATCTCTGAGTTTTCTGTTCAGCTGCGTGCGATGTCTGAGTGTTCTGTTCAGCTGCGAGCGAGATCTCTGAGTGTTCTGTTCAGCTGCGAGCGAGATCTCTGAGTGTTCTGTTCAGCTGCGTGCGATCTCTGAGTGTTCTGTTCAGCTGCGCGCGCGATCTCTGGGTGTTCTGTTCAGCTGCGAGCGATGTCTGAGTGTTTTGTTCAGCTGCGTGCGATCTCTGAGTGTTCTGTTCAGCTGCGCACGCGATCTCTGAGTGTTCTGTTCAGCCGGGGGCGCGATCTCTGAGTGTTTTGTTCAGCCGGGGGCGCGATCTCTGAGTGTTTTGTTCAGCCGCTGGCGCGATCTCTGAGTGTTCTGCTCAGCTGCGCGTGCGATCTCTGAGTGTTCTGTTCAGCTGCGTGCGATCTCTGAGTGTTCTGTTCAACTGCGAGCGATCTCTGAGTGTTCTGTTCAGCTGCGCGGGCGATCTCTGAGTGTTCTGTTCAGCTGCGCGGGCGATCTCTGAGTGTTCTGTTCAGCTGCGCGGGCGATCTCTGAGTGTTCTGTTCAGCTGCGCGCGCGATCTCTGAGTGTTTTGTTCAGCTGCTGGCGCGATCTCTGAGTATTCTGTTCAGCTGCGCGCGCGATCTCTGAGTGTTCTGTTCAGCCGCGTGCGCGATCTCTGAGTGTTCTGTTCAGCTGCGAGCGATCTCTGAGTTTTCTGTTCAGCTGCGCGCGATCTCTGAGTGTTCTGTTCAGCCGGGGGCGCGATCTCTGAGTGTTCTGCTCAGCTGCGCGTGTGATCTCTGAGTGTTCTGTTCAGCTGTGCGGGATCTCTGAGTGTTTTGTTCAGCCGCGGGCGCGATCTCTGAGTGTTCTGTTCCACTGCGAGCGATCTCTGTGTGTTCTGTTCAGCTGCGTGTGCGATGTCTGAGTGTTCTGTTCAGCTGCGTGCGATCTCTGAGTGTTCTGTTCAGCTGCGAGCGATCTCTGAGTGTTCTGCTCAGCTGCGCGTGCGATCTCTGAGTGTTCTGTTCAGCTGCGTGCGATCTCTGAGTGTTCTGTTCAACTGCGAGCGATCTCTGAGTGTTCTGTTCAGCTGCGCGGGCGATCTCTGAGTGTTCTGTTCAGCGGCACGCGCGATCTCTGAGTGTTCTGTTCAGCGGCATGCGCTATCTGAGTGTTCTGTTCAGCTGCGTGCGATCTCTGAGTGTTCTGTTCAGCTGCGTGTGATCTCTGAGCGTTCTTTTCAGCTGCGCACGATCTCTGATAGTTCTTTTCAGCTGCACGCGCGATCTCTGAGTGTTCTGTTCAGCGGCATGCGCTATCTGAGTGTTCTGTTCAGCTGCGAGCGATCTCTGAGTGTTCTGCTCAGCTGCGAGCGATGTCTGAGTGTTCTGTTCAGCTGCGAGCGAGATCTCTGAGTGTTCTGTTCAGCTGCGAGCGAGATCTCTGAGTGTTCTGTTCAGCTGCGTGCGATCTCTGAGTTTTCTGTTCAGCTGCGTGCGATCTCTGAGTGTTCTGCTCAGCTGCGCGCGAGATCTCTGAGTGTTCTGTTCAGCTGCGAGCGAGATCTCTGAGTGTTCTGTTCAGCTGCGAGCGAGATCTCTGAGTGTTCTGTTCAGCTGCGTGCGATCTCTGAGTGTTCTGTTCAGCTGCGCGCGCGATCTCTGGGTGTTCTGTTCAGCTGCGCGCGCGATCTCTGGGTGTTCTGTTCAGCTGCGAGCGATGTCTGAGTGTTTTGTTCAGCTGCGTGCGATCTCTGAGTGTTCTGTTCAGCTGCGCACGCGATCTCTGAGTGTTCTGTTCAGCCGGGGGCGCGATCTCTGAGTGTTTTGTTCAGCCGGGGGCGCGATCTCTGAGTGTTTTGTTCAGCTGCGGATGGTCTCTGAGTGTTCTGTTCAGTTGCGCGCGATCTCTGAGTGTTCTATTCAGCTGCGGACGATCTCTGAGTGTTCTATTCAGCTGCGGACGATCTCTGAGTGTTCTGTTCAGCCGGGGGCGCGATCTCTGAGTGTTTTGTTCAGCCGGGGGCGCGATCTCTGAGTGTTCTGTTCAGCTGCGCGCGATCTCTGAGTGTTCTATTCAGCTGCGGACGATCTCTGAGTGTTCTATTCAGCTGCAGACGATCTCTGAGTGTTCTCTTCAGCTGCGCGCGATCTGAGTGTTCTGTTCAG
>NW_027101199.1:0-26479 GCF_029633855.1 Hoplias malabaricus
TTAAAAATACATAAGCATCAAAACACAAATTCGTTACAGTCACCTTCATTTCCATGTAAGGCGTGTAGTCTGTTGCCATCTTCGGTTTGTGCTGGACAAAATTGACCGGAGTGACGCGGTCCATTCTTCTACGACTTTATCCGCAACGTAAGCTGAACGGAAAAGCTTTCTTTAGATTGATTTGTTAAGCTGAACCAGTGGTGAAGCTACAACTAAAATATAGTTCACTCAGGACTGGAGACGAGAAGAGGGTCTGTCGTAAATCCCTCAGTAGTCCACGCTCGGAGTTCTACACTACTAAATGTAACACTAACGATTGTGTGCTACTTTGAAATACTGCATAGTTCGACAGAACGCGGTTTGAAACGCGCCGTATGAAAAAATAAATCGTTGTGAATGCGTGTTAACAGTGAGGGAGCCGCGCAGCCAATCAATTTTCAAGGAGCTGAACGTATCCAGGCAACCGTGTAACGCAGCAAAGCAACGCAAAAACGTCTTGTGGAAATCCGAAGCGTTTAGCTCAAATTGCTTCGCTTCGTTGGAAAACGGACAGAAAGCATAGCGTCAGAAAAACTACAAAGAAACTTTCCACATCAAAAGAAACACCCCACCGCCTTATGACTCCCACCAAATTAGCATCTGTATTTTTTACATTGAAGCCTGCATTTCATCTGAGAATGTATGTCTTGTCTACGTGCATACAAAATAATGTTCAAAAATATTTAATTTGACATTTGAAAAAGACCATTATTGAATATGATTGTAGAATTTACATCTGTTAAACACAGAAATGAACAACAGAAATATAGTTAAATAATTCAAGAAAATAATTTATTGTGTTCTAGTGGGACTTAAACTGAAAACTTAAACTTCCTTGTATTCAAAATATTCCAGCAAACGGAGTCTTAAACATGGAGAAAGGTTCATATGTCCAGTAGCTATGCCGCCGCCTAGTGGGCGTTTTATGACAATGCAACAGAGTGCATGGGGCAGTGAGAGGAGAGTCCACAGAGGGAGAGAGTTGGTTATGGGAGCTCTGGAACTTTGTTTGAGGCATTATGAGAGGAGGGAGCTGGTCCCTAGGAGGTCTGTAGCATATAGCACTGTTCAAAAATAAAACACGACCAAACATTCATTCATTCATTCATTCATTATCTGTAACCACGTATCCAATTCAGGGTCGCGGTGGGTCCAGGGCCCACCTCTCTCTGAGATTTTTTTTGCGAGCTTTGCTGTCTCTCTGAGTGTTTTGTGCGTGCTGCGCGATCTCTCTGAGGTTTTTTTTTTGCGAGCTTTGCGCTCTCTCTGAGTGTTTTGTGCGTGCTGCGCGATCTCTGAGTGTTTTGTGCAAGTTGCGCGATTACTCTGAGGGTTTTTTTGCAAGCATTGCGCTTTCTGTGTTTTGTGCGAACTGTGCGCTCTCTCTGTGTGTTTTGTGCGTGCTGCGCGATTTCTCTGAGGTTTATTTTTGTGAGCTTTGCCATCTCTGAGTTTTTTGTGCGTCCTGAAACACATCAACTGTGTGGACAGAGTGTTATCACAAAAGACAATAATATTGTTATGGCAAATAAAAAAATAAAAAAATGAAGATAATGAGGCACCAATAAGGGAATGTTTGGGTTGATGGAACGAAACATAATGTAATAATGGTGTATGTGACTGGGGTCCTATATTTGGCTTGGATTTGTTCAAGAAACTCAAGAGATAAGAGAGAATCTTTGACTGTCTGTCTTATTTCTCTCTTCTCCTCAAAGAATTCTTTGAGCATTGATCTTCCTTCCTGTTGATACTTAATCATTAATTTTAAGTTTGCCATAACAATTAACATTCCCTAATCAGAATCCCTGGATGAGAGGTTCGAACTCTGCTCAAAGCCAGAGATGCTGCCTTCAGATCAGGACGCCGGGAAGCATACAGCTTGGCCAGAGCTAACTTGAGGAGAGGAATAGCTATAGCCAAGCACTGCTACAAACGCCGGTCCTGATTCACAGAAAAAAGAAAAAAAGAAAAGCAGATGCACATAAATGGAAAAACCTAATGCGTACAAAAGAAGGGGGCAAAAAACAAGACTGGTGGTCCGAGATTTCTTACCATGGCATCCCTCAGCATAGAAGTGCTCAGGGTACAAGCGTCCTTTGTACCGCCCACTGGGGTTCCTGGCAATATGAAGAGACTAATAGCTATAGCCAAGCACTGCTACAAATGCCGGATTGAGGAGCACTTTACCTCCTCTGACCCTCGGTGTACGTGGCAGGGAATACACGCCCTGACTATAAACCAACTAGCTTTGTTCCATCTACCAACAGTGCTTCAGTCCCTGATGAGCTGAACAACTTCTACGCTCGTTTCGACCAGATGATATTGATATCTTCAATAAATCTTCCACGGACGACAACCCACTTGTACTTTCCACTTCGGATGTCAGTCGCATGCTGAGCAGAGTGAATGCACGGAAGGCAGCTGGCCCTGATGGTGTACCTGGCCGTGTGCTAAGAGCTTGTGTTGTGGAACTTGCAGGTGTCTTCACTCACATCTTTAATGTTTCGCTTGCCCAGGCAGCTGTACCATCTATCTTTAAGTCAGCCATCATTGTGCCTGTGCCTAAGCATTCTACTGCTTCAGACTTTAATGACTTTTGACCTGTCGCACTCACCCCAATAATTTCCAAGTGCTTTAAAAGACTAGTTCTTTCTCACTTGAAATCCTGCCTGCCTGCTACGCTGGACCCACACCACTTTGCTTATCATAGCAACAGATCCACCGAGGACGCTATCTCAACAGCACTGCACACTGCACTAACCCAACTGGACTGTCAAAACTCATAGGTGAGTATGCTGTTCGTCGATTTTAGTTCTGCATTCAACACAGTGATTCCGTCTATGCTGATATCCAAACTCAACCATCTGGGTATCAGCACATTACTCTGCCACTGGATTTTAGACTTCCTGTCTAACAGACCCCAATCTGTTAGATTAGGCAACCTTCATTCATCAACCATCACTTTGAACACTGGCGTTCCACAAGGTTTTGTTCTTAGCCCGATTCTGTACTCTCTCTTCACCCATGACTGTGTACCTGCCTATGGTTCAAACACCGTAGTCAAATTCGCAGATGACACCATGGTGATAGGCTTGATTACAGACAATAATGAAACGCCCTACCGGGATGAAGTACAGCATCTGTCCTTGTGGTGCCAAAACAATAACCTGGTACTAAACATGCTCAAAACAAAGGAGATCATCATGGACCTCAGACGGACTAGGAACCAAGCTCACGCCCCCATTTACATCAACGGAACTGCAGTGGATCAGGTGTCCAGTTTCAAGTTCCTTCGAGGACATCTACCATAAACGCTGCCTGGGCAGGGCACGAAAATCACTATAATATCACTACTGCACTTTATGTAAATTATGTAAATAATGTTATATATTGCACTTCTGGTTAAATGCTAACTACATTTTACTGGCCCTGTACTTGTACTCTGCACAATGACAAAGTTGAATCTAATCTAATCTAATTTAGTTTAATCAGGGAACATAACTTTGGACCACTTGGGCATGATTTTAATGTGTGAGCAATCTTTTTGTGCTGACTATATGCAGGTGTATTGTTTAACATTCGGATTCTGACTGGTGTTCGCTCAGAAGCTTTTAAATTTTTTGCTTCCACCTTAAGTAATGCAGCAGTAACGTTAGCTAACTTGAAAATTTGAAAGTAAGGCGTTCGGACAAGAGTTTCAGAAGGGCAGGCTGGCTCACTGTGGTTACGTGTTTGTCGGTTTACTGGCATTATAAATATATCAAAGATAGTTGGAAACTTTGTGAAAGGACTTTTGTGTTGCCTTATCAAAGTAGCCAACACTTTAAAATGTTAATGTCTATGGATGTTGGGCATGTTAAAAGTATTAAAAACATTACAAAACACTTCAACGAATGATATATATTTATACGCCATCCCAATCTCAATATATTTGCCTGTAATGGAATGGAATGGAATATATTGGAATCGGGACGTTCCAGGAGCCACCTGGTGGATTGATGCAAAATTGCGGGTAAAAGGCCCAAACTTTGAGGATTTTTAGCTCCCACCACGTGTGCCCAGGACCCGACCCCGGGCTCTGCAAAGAAATCGTCTAGGGGGCGCCGCGCGCTAGGCCGATAAGGTGCACCAAGCAGCTTATCATATATGTGGATTGGGATGGTGTGGTACTACGAAGAGGTAAGCAACTGCTATTTTCTCGACTAAATGGCCTTTCGGACCTAAGACCCCACCACCACCTGTTAGGTCTAAATGGAATTGTGGACACATACTCCCATTTGTGGCCAGATGGTAGTATGTCAGTGTAGTTTTTATTTATTTTTTATTAAGTTAATGCAACATATGATTGGTCATTTGAAAATGGTACTCAGGCAGCTAGTACTTAACCTTTTCCATGTTACATATTTCAGATTATTCCAATTTTGGACATTTCAATTCCAACATTACTGATTATACACAGAGTCTTGTACAAAAAAGGAGGCATAGATTTGAAAACGTTCAACGTACACATGTATCATTGTCACAAGCATTTTAAAATGTGTACTGTGTACACATTTGAATTTGATATGTATTTTTGAAATTGTGATGGAGAAAATAAGTACAAGTATTAAGAATTGAAATCTAACAGAGCATTTGGAATCAGAAAGTAGTTTATTTAACCTTAAGGTGGTCAACAAACAATAGCAGAGAGTACTATGTGAATGTGGACAAAGGAGATGTTTTCACAGAGATATTTATATAGGTATTTTATACGTCATAACCATAAGATAATCACTCGATGTTTCTGCAAGCTTAGTTTCCTTAGAGACATCTCAGTTTGATATACAAGATGTGGTTTGTTCTAATAAAGCATTGACCTCGAGCTGACGTGACATACACTTAGTTTTTGAGCTCTGTTGACGATTAGAAATGAATATACTGACAAACAAGCAGACAAGTTCTTTCAACAGAGACATATAAAAATTACCATTACAGAAATATCTGAGTTTGGATATCCCTATCTTACTAAGAAAAGTCGACAAGAAATGTTGTAGAGCAAATCAAAAGCTGTTCAGCAACATATAGCAAGTTTTGGTCCCTTGTGTACAACCAAAAATACAACCGCAAAGTTGCTTCAGAATATAGTGCACCTTGTCTGCCCACTGCAACGGGCTTATCCGCGTTACATTTTACAAGCCGTAACTACAAAACCTCATGTAATTCTACACACTTAGAGCAGGCCAAGCCATTTAAAATGAAAATAACCTGTTTCCAAATTAAATTATACAAGAACAAGTATAAAAACAACAATAAAGTAATTTTCACTATTAGAATTAACTCACACATCCATTCCCCTCATTTTCCTTCAGAAAAGGGTACTTAAATATCAGAGCTTTACACACTTGCACATACTCATTTGTAGATGTATTCCTTTGAAGCATAAAACAAATGAAAGAAAAAACAGAGGAATTCAATACTAAAATACCTACATGCAACATTGAGCCATGCTTTGGTACTGCGTTCTTATGTTTTTTGTGAATTGACTACACTCAGAGTCACAGTCAGAAAACAGCGCTGGCCCACTGCAGGCTCAGTGTCACTTCGTCAGCAGTCATGGGGGTCCAGGTGTATGGAATGGCGTTGGTCTCTTATAGAACGCCATTGGGCTCTAAACGTGTGAACACATGCTCGTTAACACGTTATTAAAAATTTGCGTGTTGACACATAAAATTTGTCGTGATAACGTGACCAAAATTGACACGTTTACACGCTTCTTAAGGTTTTCGCCAATGGGAGGCCTCAAATCCGGGCGTACTTACATATTCATGATAGGATTTACGTCACACACTGTAGCTGACACGAAACATAAATCCTTTGTGAACGTAGTCCCTACGTTTCATCTGAATTATTCATAACATAGTGAGCTAAGCGCTGACCTGTGGCTACGTTGAGCCCTACATGAGCAGTGTGAAGACAGCAATAATAGTAAGCTGATCCCCATAGCAACTGGAAGTTTGTTTCACAATAAAAAAACTGGTGTTTAGTACCTTAAAATTTGTAAACATGCATATTATTATATAACTTCATTCATAACATGCTCTAAAGCTTTTCATAATTTTATAACAAACAAACATCACTATTCACTCACACTGTGTGTGTGACACATACTGAGGCGTAATTCATTCACATTGATAAATTATGTGCATTATTTTAATAGCATACTGCTAAACAATACGGTGTCAATACAAACCCATAGTGAAATTAACTTTCCAGATCCTCCTCTTTCTGTAAACATGTATACTATGTGTAAAGATACATTAATTTACTCATGTGTTATTTAATTATGTGTATATACTTATATATGTTAAGAGAGGATAAATCTCCTTCAAAATTAAATTGAACAAAAAAATCTGAATTAAAAAAGGGCTTTTTTCAGCAGTAAATTCAGTGGTGGTTGAAGTGAGGGGTTTATATACGTGTGTGTGGGGGGGGGGGGGTGTTTGTGCGCTTTTAAACGTATTTATATATGTATAATGTTTATACAAAATCTAATAAAAAACATGGTCAAATCCAACACGTTTAGAGACCAACGACATTCCATACACCTGGACCCCCATGACTACTGACAAAGCTACAACCCGGTCTCACACCTACTCGTGATATAGTAGTCTGCAATTCATGACATATCGCATATTTTCAGCATGAATTGCAGTCTCCTATATATATGACTATATCACGAATAGGTGTGAGACCAGGTTGTAAGCTATCACTACCTCAGGATGTAAAGGTCTTAGCAAATTGCAAATAATTAAAATAAATGTTTTACAGTTACTGAAAGACATCTACGAAGAAATGTACTGCTTAAATTTTAATTGTTATTTTATTATTATTTTTTTTACAGTATATTTGTATGTTAGCGTCTGCTAATGTTAGCTAGCATCCAGTTAAAATTTCTCCTGTTCCACCTTAAACAGAGTGACAGTTATTTTCTGATGAAACAAGAACAAAAAGTAACCGCTTCAGCATTTAAAAAAGAACAGAAAACTCCAGTATTGTGCTTGTAAATATGGATTAACATTTAGTGCTAGTTTTGCTATGACATATATATATATATATATATATATATATATATATATATATATATATATATATACTGTGTGTGTTTTGAAATAACATTGTGTTTGGTATTTAATATGCAGACTTTAAACTTTGGGAATTGTGTCAGTATAACAATTAATTTATGTTTTGTATTCTTTATTCCAGATTGCAAACATATGTTCCTGCACTTTTTTAAACTTCTGTTTTTTTTTAAACTTCCTGCTATATATAGTGTGTTGAAAAAAATGCATATTTGACAACACAAGAAACTGTATAAAACTTTATCTAGACAGTATAATAATTACATTAAGCAAGACCATAAATATTTTGCACAAATCACTAATATAAGCCTTTTAAAATTCTAGTCAACTGAATGGAGAAAAAACACATAGGGAAGAAATATGAGCATCTGCAATATCTTCAGACCATTCAGCTATTTATTATAATGTTTGTAACAGCTATTTAATACTAAAATTTAATTCAATTCAAATCAAATCAAATTGTATTTATATAGCGCTTTTCACAACAAAAAGTCGTCACAAAGCAGCTTTACAGAGATCAGGGTCCAAGCCTCCTATGAGCGAGCCAGGGGCAACAGTGGCAAGGGAAAACTCCCTCAGCACAAGAGGAAGAAACCTTGGAAGGAACCAAGACTCATACCTGATGCTGTGTATGGGGATAAAAGCTTGTCCCATTTAGGGGTGGGGTGGGCTTGGCTAGGTCCCAGAGGAGATTTCAGAGCACCTGTAAGTCCAAAATCGATGACCAAAGGAGATTCACGGTGAACGTAGTCTTCTAAGACCCACCCACCCTTGAAACTTCTGTCAAAACTCAAGCAAACCACGAAGCAGACTCTGGAGAGATTCCAGAAGCAAAAGACCTTATCAGCAAAATCCATAAAAACAATAATGAAAGCAAAGACTGGCAAAATGCAAATGAAATAATGTCAAATAACTGCAAAGAGTATCTTATAAAAATAAACTTGGCACAAAAAGTAAGGAAATTTGTGTTTGGTAGATAGTTTTTTTTGTTGTAACAATGCTTTTTGGCAGTTTATCTCATACCGTTGGAAAGCCTGTTAATTCCCCCTTTAAACGGTGCCACATTTGTAAGGAACATGCATTTGTGGGATGAGCAGTAGAGCTGAGAATGTGGGTTGCGCCTCTTTAAAAGGTAAATGTGGCATCATTTAACAGGCTTTCCAACTGTATAAGATTTATTGCCCAGAAGCATTGTTACAACCAGGAAATAATCTACCAAACACAAATAACACAATTTTAAGAAATTTGTTTATTGTTTTTTGTAGAAATTTTTAAACAGAATTATATTTCTTAAAAAGTTTAGCTTTTTCAAAGTTTCTGTAAATACAAGGGTGTGTTTAGTGTTGAGTGATATTTTTTTTAGAACTGGTCTAAACTACCTCCATGATAAAGTTTTTATAGCAAAGTTGTATAATTAGTGTTCATTGTAAGTTGAACCAGAAAATTTGCACTGAAATATTTTTAATATGTTTACTGTATCATCTTTCAATAAGAATATAATTAATAAATATAATGTGTGTGTGTGTGTATTTATTTATTTTTTTCCACATAAGATATCAACCCAGAGGTGTCTTACACGAGGGGAAAAAAATTGTTGAACTGATGGAGGATGAATGCTGATGCAGCACCACAGACACTTGTGATAATGGGCATTGCAGCAGTGGTAATGGGCAGTCTTTGAATTTACCACAGCCTTCATGAAGCATTTTAGACAGCTGAAATTCGGTGTGGCTTTTTTGAATTTGTTCTGAAAAACGTGAGTTGGTGCTGTGGACTGTGTGACAAGAAGTTTGTGCAGTCAACTAATACGTTGTGATTAGCAGCTATCGGATTCTGGAGTTTTCAAGCCCCAAAGAGCAGAGGAGCGTGCAAGTGTTCTACTTAGCTTTTAACCCACATTATGTAATGTCCGAGCTAATAGCCAGGTTGTTAAATTTTGAAATTTGAATAATTACTTACAGTCTACTTGAGGTTGAGAAGTAAAATGTTTCTATCATTGTTTGTCAATATGACAACTTTAGAATGTGATCATATACTTTGATATATGAATCACACTATATTATAGGGTAAGTGTACTTTTAAGGCCACCAAAATCAGGTTTTCAGGTATGTTTAATAGATATTCTTCTGATTTCTATTTGATATCTCTGGGGAAAAGGCAAGGTCATTTGAAAATGTATGCATTTGTTTATGTACATGTTTAGAATATTAAATGGTGATATTTTATGAAATATGTCAGAAGTGTGGTATGGACCTTATTGACAAAATAAAAATGTTGTTGATTAAGGAGGCCTTGACTTACACAGGGGTGTGATTATTTTCGTAACTGGGATTTTCTCTCAATAGAGTTAATTGTGTTGAATATAGATTCTTCTAAACTAGGTGCACTGGGATAGACACTTGACTCCCACAATACACACTCCAGCCACTGGGGGGGGTCTTACTTTTCTTGAGATCTTGAAGTGGAGCCTTTAAAGGGGAGGACCTCTGGTATTGGAGGCCAGATACCGGAGCGTCGTTTTGGATATATATAAGATGGTGGAAGTTTTGGGGCCGATTTTTCTCTAGTGCTCTGGAAACTGTTGCACCTCCAGATTACTACCTACCCTTTTGAATAATCTCTACATGCTTGGGCTGGTCGATCATGGAGTTAGCGCTTGGGTTCTTCGAGGATCTTTGGGTAAGAAGAGTGAACCCTCCCGAGTTCTCATTTCATCACAATAGCTTTCAACACCTTATTTTCATATTGTGGTACTTGCAACACATAGCCTTTAGGCTAGGGACACTAGTTACCCTTCTTTCCTTTAGACGATTTCATGGTGAAAAGGGGTTGGCTAGTGGTACGTAGCAAGTGGGGGCTTGTCCTGGGATTGATTTTGATCTAATTGTTGGCTGTGTGATTGTAACTTGATAGTTTTGTGCTCTGTTGAGATTAGCTGTTTGCTAAGGCTGTTAGCTGTTTGCTAAGGTGGGTATTGGATTGCAGAGTTGCTTGATTGTATACAGTCTAGACCTTTGGTAATTGGGTATGTTTGGTTGAGTTCTCAGGAAATCTGATTTGGTGATGTTGATTTGACTCAAAAATACCTGTTGGAAATTGTGGCCTACTTGGGGCTTCTTGAGTTGTATGTGTTCTTTCAGAAGTCCTATGAGAGGACTTGAGGTAAGGTGGCCAAAATTGTCAAGTACTTTTAGTTTTGTAGTCATACTTTGGTGGTACTTAGGGATTTTAGGCCAATAGGGGAATATAGGTTACCTCTTGGTGTTTGAATTTTAGTAGCCTTAGAGTCAGGGGTCTCTGGTCTGTCCTCATTTCGGCTGGGGGGCTTTTGGTATTTTAAAAATGTTTTCCCAAAAATGTCTCAGTTTGATCCGGAAAGTTTTATCCAAGCCCATCTGCAGACATCGGACTGGATAAAATTAAAGAAGCCTCAGTTGCTCCAGCTTGCTGAATATTATGAGATTGAGGTAGATTCAGAGTTGAATAAAATTAAGATAGTAGATCCTTGTTCAGTCCCTAGGTTTGAGTGACTCCGTCATTGAGGCAAGATTGGCTAGGGAACAAGCAGAGAGGAGTAGGCGAGAGAAGGAGAAGGATAGTTTGAGGGAGCTGGAGTTAGCTAAGATTGAGTTGGAGAAGGTTAAACTCTCGCAGATGGAGAGTCAACAACAGCGCAGACATGAGACTCGGTTTGATGTATCCAAATGTCTACATCTAATGCCAAAATTTCAGGAAGACGAGGTAGATGTGTTTTTTGATGCCTTTGAGAATATAGCCACGGAATTAGCTTGGCTGGAAAATTGTTGGACCGTTTTGGTTCAGAGTGTCCTGTAGGGGAAAGCTCGGGAGGCTTATGCAGCTTTGAATTCTGCACACTCCATGGAGTATGACACGGTACACTTTATGCAATGGCATGGCACCAAACAAACTTCCCACACCTTGAAGCAACACTGAAGAGTCATTGAAACTGGCTAATCACGAACCCCTTGTAACAACAAGGACTGAACTGCACCAGTGTCCCTGAAAATTTTAATTTTGGTTTCTGGCTCCCCAGAACCAATGGACACTGTACAGCAGGAGACAAACCCATCATACAGAGAGGGGGTTATTTCAGACTCAGGATCCACACAATTAATAGTCCTCTCTGAACCAACTACCAATGCCACAGATTTTGAAGAGTCAGTATAAGACCCACGTCTGCACTTCTGCAGAACTGGACAACCTGATTTTATATGGCCAGGTTTTCTACAATAATGGCAGATTATTTCTCCCGAGGGAGTAGAATTTACAGGTTTTTGAAGTTGAGTATGAGGTTTAGAGCCAGATGGCCCTTCCCTATGACTTTTAGTCTCTGCTGATTTAACCTCTATATTAGCCTTTCTCCAACCACTGATCTCTCTTTCACTCTCGACTCCTTATGGGTAAATTCGTAAGTATCTGCCATCATAGCAGCCTTTTTAACTTCAGTCGCCCCATGACATTAAGTAGTACATAGATGTAAGTTGCCATTTTTAAGTACTGCCAACTTATGTTACCCAAGTTAACATAATTCCACAAGAGTCCTGTTTACTTAATAGAATTTAGGAAACCGATTGCCTTAGAAAAATAAAGTAAGCACAACAAAGAATTATTATTCAGTAGTACTTTTGGTTTATTTTAATCAAATTCCATTACATCACAGAGCACATCAGCCTATCTAAATACATAAAGTTACCCAAAAATAAAATTAATTCCACATTTAAGTCAATTAAAAATATTTTTTAAAAGAAAACCTCCAGTAATCTTTATTCTTGAATGACTCAAATGGCACAGTCTGTGTAATAAACAAAAATGTACAATAATGTTTAATGCACTTAACCAAGCTAAAGTTTTGCACAATAAATTTAAGTGCTTTGACACATTATGAACAACACAAGAACATTTTGCAAGTGCAAACCATATAAATGAGAGCCTAACATCAATAAGAGGGTAAAGCTGGGTCCATCGAAACTTAGAAATCCCTTAAATTATTTTGGGCTCAGATTGCCTACTCCCAGGTTTAGCAAGTCAAATGTGTTCTCCAGTCTTTTGGGATAGTCCAAATGAAGGTTGTATAGTAGTTCAAATGTCAGGCAAATAGCTTGAGCATGGTTTTCAATGTTCTCCATAATGTTACCTTCCAGTATGATATTAATGCTAGATGGCTCAAAGTGTATGGCATTTGGACCTGGTTGCTGGCTGTCTTCAGGTATAACAGTCAATAACCCATCAGGAACCTGAATGAAATCTGTGATGGTATCTGAATCCTGCAGACAAAAGGTAAATATAATGAAAAAAATATATTATTGCAAAACCTTCATGTCTTCACTAAGTAAATTTTAATTATACAATTTGATGTAATACTTACAAAACAGACCTTGAAGTACTCCCTGCCTAATCTCCAAGATAAACCTGGAAGACAACGAAGGACAGCAGTCCACATTGCTGTAATATCCTGGATCTACAAGTTAAGAAAAAACAAACCAAAATATCTAAAAATAAACATGAGACAAATGTGTGATAAATTATAAGTTAAAACACATAGGTGTCTGTGTTCTATAATATATGTTACCATCCCATTAAAACAGGATTCATCTGCTAAAAAAAATATTATTGGGTGTTTGTGCTGTTTTGTTTAACTTGTCTGTCTTTGGGCTCCCTGGTTTTAGAAAGACTATTAAAAATGAAGAAACATTACACAGCACAAAAATAACTGATTTGTCTTTAATAGTTTTCGGGAAATAGTGCAGCTCCATGGCAAATAAATGTTGGTTCTCATGTTTGGAATTAGTTGATAATGACAAGTCTACAGGAAAACTAACCAACCTTAAAGGAACACTAGCTAAGATCAGTGGAGCATCACAATGATTTTGAAGCTGTAATTAAGCTAAAAAATTAAGGTAAAAAATATTATCTAGTGTTCCATTAAGGAGGTGACTGGATCACTCTTATATAAGTAACATTCCAAATTGTAATAAAAAGATTCCTTACCTTAATTTCAACTTGGGCAACAATGTCTGCAAGTGTACTGCCAATAATTCCTTTCCTGGATTTAAAGATCTCAAGGAATCGTGGGGTGTGACTGTCCAAGGCCTCAAAAAAGTCTTGTTCAAGATCTTTACTTGCCACCCTTGTGAACTCAGCAAAAACCTTTAGGAAAAACACAGCACACATAGAGCCATAATTCGATTTGTACCACATTAACAGATTACACAAATTAAAATACATTTACTCTTGTAGAAGTAATATGTTCATGTTAATATGATTGTATGTTTTATTTTACATAAATTACATATTTGTTACCATACCTGCTGCTTTCTGAAAAGGGCTGGCCAGCGCTCCAACATGCGTTTCACTGGTGGCTGTAACCACCATGTTTCTGTATCTGTAATGTCTAAGCAGTTGCCCTTTCTTTCATACACAAATTTGCAAAATTTACATGCCCACTGCATCTGATTTAGTTGTGTTCAAGCTGCAAAAAAGAAGAACATTTTTTTTAAAAATGGATTCAAACATTGTAGATATAGTGCTCACACAAGGTAAAGTGTGTTTCATAAAATGTCAGCCCTGTGCTTACAAAAAAAAAGGCTAACCCGTGTCTTCTATATTATTTATTAAACGTGCTCTGTTAACGTCGACTTGGTATGTGTTGTAAATAATTGTTTTATCCATGTTATACGGAGCGCTGTTGGAGTATTTTTCCGGTGAACACATTCACACAAGACTTGAAGTTATGTAAGACACTTCAGACAAAAGGTTAACCCCAACAAAGTTATGCCTTAACCAGCTTTGCATTTGCCGTTACAAATATGGAGCTTTGCCTGGGTCACGGTTTTTTAAAAAAAAGTAACCTCTGCCGCTTTTGACTCACCATTGAGTTATGCTATGGCTTCAACAGAAATTTTGTGCGGGCTGCGCGATCTCTCAGGTTTTTTTTTTGCGAGCTTTGCGATCTCTCTGAGGGTTTTGTGCGTGCTGCGCGCTCTCTCTGTGTGTTTTGTGCAAACTGCGCGCTCTCGCTGAATGTTTTGTGCAAACTGCGCGCTCTCGCTGAATGTTTTGTGCGCGCTGCACGCTCTCTCAGGTTTTTTTTTTTGCGAGCTTTGCGCTCTCTCTGAGTGTTTTGTGCAAACTGCGCGATCTCTCTTTAGTTTTTTTTGTGAGCTTTGCGATCTCTCTGTGTGTTTTGTGCAAACTGCGCGCTCTCGCTGAGGGTTTTGTGCGTGCTGCGCGCTCTCGCTGAGGGTTTTGTGCATGCTGCGCGCTCTGGCTGAGGGTTTTGTGCATGCTGCGCGCTCTCGCTGAGTGTTTTGTGCAATCTGCGCGCTCTCTCTGAGTGTTTTGTGCAAACTGCGTGCTCTCTGAGTGTTTTGTGCAAACTGCGCGCTCTCTCTGAGTGTTTTGTGCGTGCTGCCCGCTCTCTCTGACTGATTTGTGCAGCTTGTACTTTCCACTTCGGACGTCAGTCGCATGCTGAGCAGAGTGAATGCACGGAAGGCAGCTGGCCCTGATGGTGTACCTGGCCGTGTGCTAAGAGCTTTGTAAATTAGTTTTTGCTAAGAGCTTTGTAAATTGTAAATTGTGCTAAGAGCTTTGCTATGGAACTTGCGGGTGTCTTCACTCACATCTTTAATGTTTCGCTTGCTCAGGCAGCTGTACCATCTATCTTTAAATCAGCCATCGTTGTGCCTGTGCCTAAGCATTCTACTGCTTCAGACTTTAATGACTTTTGACCTGTAGCACTCACCCCAATAATTTCCAAGTGCTTTAAAAGACTAATTCTTTCTCACTTGAAATCCTGCCTGCCTGCCTGCTAGGCTGGACCCACACCACTATGCTTATCGTAGCAACAGATCCACCGAGGACGCTATCTCAACAGCACTACACACTGCACTAACCCACCTCGCTTGGAAGCATAAGGAAGCATAAAGTAATCTAAATCTCCCTGGTAGGCGGCTGCGTTGACCTTGGACCTCAGAACATAAAGTGGACCCACACCAGCAGATGACATGGGACACCAAACCGCCACTGACTGTGGAAACTTTACAGGGTACCTCGAACAATGTGGATTCCGTGCCTCTCCTCTCTTCCTCCAGATTCTGGGACCTTGATTTCTATAGGAAATGGTCCTTGGTCTTCCAGGACCAAGATGGCATCGCGATCACACTGCGAGGCTCAGCATCTTACCAGTTTTAGTGATGTTATACTTCTGTACTTAGCTATCTCCAGTTTTCTTGCACAAATAACTCTTGCGAACTACAGCTACGAGAGACAGACACTTTTGGAAATTAACATTCACTGCACAAATACCGGATTCACGCAATCTTTGACTGTCTGTCTTATTCCTCTCTTCTCCTCAAAGAATTCTTTGAGCGTCGATCTTCCTTCCTGGTGATACTTAATCATTAATTTTAAGTTTGCCATAATAATTAACATTCCCTAATCAGAAGCCCTGGATGAACAGACAAGTTCGCACTCTGCTCAAAGCCAGAGATGCTGCCTTCAGATCAGGACGCCGGGAAGCATACAGCTTGGTCAGAGCTAACCTGAGGAGAGGAATAGCTATAGCCAAGCACTGCTACAAACGCCGGTCCTGGTTCACAAAAAAAAACAAAAGCAGATGCACATAAATGGAAAAACCTAATGCGTACAAAAGAAGGGCAAAAAACAAGATTGGTGGTCTGAGATTTCTTACCATGGCATCCCTCAGCATAGAAGCGCTCAGGGTACGAGCGTCCTTTGTACCGCCCACTGGAGTTCCTGGCAATATGAAGAGACTAATAGCTATAGCCAAGCACTGCTACAAACGCCGGATTGAGGAGCACTTTACCTCCTCTGACCCTCGGCATATGTGGCAGGGAATACACGCCCTGACTGACTATAAACCAACAAGCTTTGTTCCATCTACCAACAGTGCTTCACTCCCTGATGAGCTGAACAACTTTTACACTCGTTTCGACCAGATGATATTGATTTCTTCAATAAACGATCCTCCACCGACGACAACCCACTTGTACTTTCCACTTCGGACGTCAGTCGCATGCTGAGCAGAGTGAATGCACGGAAGGCAGCTGGCCCTGGTGGTGTACCTGGCCGTGTACTAAGAGCTTGTGCTGTGGAACTTGCGGGTGTCTTCGCTCTCAACAGCACTACACACTGCACTAACCCACCCCGCTTGGAAGCATAAGGAAGCATAAAGTAATCTAAATCTCCCTGGTAGGCGGCTGCGTTGACCTTGGACCTCAGAAAATACAGTGGACCCACACCAGCAGATGACATGGGACCCCAAACCGCCACTTACTGTGGAAACTTTACAGGGTACCTCGAGCAATGTGGATTCCGTGCCTCTCCTCTCTTCCTCCAGATTCTGGGACCTTGATATCCATAGGAAATGGTCCTTGGTCTCCCAGGACCAAGATGGCATCGCGATCACACTGCGAGGCTCAGCGTCTTACCGGTTTTAGTGATGTTATACTTCTGTACTTAGCTATCTCCAGTTTTCTTGCGCAAATAACTCTTGCGAACTACAGTTACGACAGACAGACACTTTTTGAAATTAACATTCACTGCACAAACACCGGATTCAGCATCGGTTCGACTTTAACCAGCTTCAAAACAACACCCCTCCCCCATCTTGGACTTTCCGATCATCTTTCTTTGTTCCTGCTTCCCAAATACACTCCAGTCATGCAGAGGATTAAGCCTTCAACCAGAACTGTAAAGTTCTGGATGGATGGGGCTGACTCCTTCCTTCAGCAACAGTTCCAGCACACCGACTGGAGTGAGTATGCTGCCCGAGCCTCCACAGGCTCACACATCCACTTGGACACCTACACTAACTCTGTCCTGAAACACATCAACAACTGTGTGGACTGACTTTGACTGTCTGTCTTATTCCTGTCTTCTCCTCAAAGAATTCTTTGAGCATCGATCTTTCTTCCTGGTGATACTTAATCATTAAATTTAAGTTTGCCATAACAATTAACATTCCCTATTCAAATGCCCTGGATAAACAGAGAGGTTCGCACATTGCTCAAAGCCAGAGATGCTGCCTTCAGATCAGGACGCCGGGAAGCATACAGCTTGGCCAGAGCTAACCTGAGGAGAGGAATAGCTATAGCCAAGCACTGCTACAAACGCCGGTCCTGATTTACAGAAAAAAGAAAAGCAGATGCACATAAATGGAGAAACCTAATGCATACAAAAGAAGGGCAAAAAACAAGACTGGTGGTCCGAGATTTCTTGGCATGGCATCCCTCAGCATAGAAGCGCTCAGGGTACAAGCGTCCTTTGTACCGCCCACTGGAGTTCCTGGCAATATGAAGAGACTAACAGCTATAGCCAAGCACTGCTACAAACTCTGGATTGAGGAGCACTTTACCTCCTCTGACCCTCGGCGTATGTGGCAGGGAATACACACCCTGACTGACTATAAACCAACTAGCTTTGTTCCATCTACCAACAGTGCTTCACTCCCTGATGAGCTGAACAACTTCTACGCTCGTTTCGACCAGATGATATTGATATCTTCAATAAACGATCCTCCACCGACAACAACCCACTTGTACTTTCCAATTCGGACGTCAGTCGCATGCTGAGCAGAGTGAATGCACGGAAGGCAACTGGCCCTGGTGGTGTACCTGGCCGTGTGCTAAGAGCTTGTGCTGTGGAACTTGCGGGTGTCTTTGCTCACATCTTTAATGTTTCGCTTGCCCAGGCAGCTGTACCTTCTATCTTTAAATCAGCCATCCTTGTGCCTGTGCCTAAGCATTCTACTGCTTCAGACTTTAATGAATTTTGACCTGTAGCACTCACCCCAATAATTTCCAAGTGCTTTAAAAGACTAGTTCTTTCTCACTTGAAATCCTGCCTGCCTGCTACGCTGGACCCACACCAGTTTGCTTATCATAGCAACAGATCCACAGAGGACGCTATCTCAACAGCACTGCACTAACCCACCTGGACTGTCAAAACTCATAGGTGAGAATGCTGTTCCTCGATTTTAGTTCTGCATTCAACACAGTGATTCCGCCTATGCTGATATCCAAACTCCACCCTCTGGGTATCAGCACATCACTCTGCCACTGGATTTTAGACTTCCTGTCTAACAGACCCCAATCTGTTAGATTAGGCAACCTTCATTCATCAACCATCACCTTGAACACTGGCGTTTCACAAGGTTGTGTTCTTAGCCCGATTCTGTACTCTCTCTTCACCCATGACTGTGTACCTGCCTATGGTTCAAACACCGTAGTCAAATTCGCAGATGACACCATGGTGATAGGCTTGATTACAGACAATAATGAAACGCCCTACCGGGATGAAGTACAGCATCTGTCCTTGTGGTGCCAAAAGAATAACCTGGTACTAAACACGCTCAAAACAAAGGAGATCATCATGGACCTCAGACGGACTAGGAACCAAGCTCACGCCCCCATTCACATCAACGGAACTGCAGTGGATCAGGTGTCCAGTTTCAAGTTCCTTCGAGGACATCTACCATAAACGCTGCCTGGGCAGGGCAAGAAATATCGTCAAGGACGTCACACACCCAAATCATGGACTTTTCAGCCTTTTACCATCTGGCAGACGTTACAGGAGCCTCTTTTCCCGCACTAACAGGTTTCGTAAAAGTTTTTTTTTCCCGAGGCTGTTATCCGGATGAACACTATTCAGGCACTTTAAATAAATCTTGCACAATCATTTCACTGCACCTTCTGTAAAGCTGTATTTCATTCATCCTTCAGTACATAATGCATCACCTACACAATGTTACTTTGCTTACATATTTTATATTTCAATATGTATATATGGTTACTTTAACTTCCATAATCACAATGTCATATCACTACTGCACTTTATGTAAATTATGTAAATAATGTTATATATTGCACTTCTGGTTAGATGCTAACTACATTCCATTGGCCCTGTACTTGTACTCTGCACAATGACAATAAAGTTGAATCTAATCTCATCTAATTTATTTTAATCAGGGAACATAACTTTGGACCACTCAGGAGCAGTCCAGTCCTTTTTCCTGACGCTGTCTCTTGTTCAAGAGTGGCTTGGCATAAGGAACATGACAGCTGACACCCATGTCTTGCATACATTCAAATTTTATGACCAGCACCTGTATGTGCTTGTATAATTTTAATTTCTTAACATTGAGGTTGCCCAGAAGCTCAATGTTGTATTGCAACTCTTCGCTTCCACATTAAATTACCTGACGCTGGATTATAACTTACTTCTGAACGTCATTGTTCCATTATCTTGGGCATGATTTTAATGTGTGAGCAATCTTTTTGTGCTGACTATATGCAGGTGTATTGTTTAACACTAGAACTACCAAACCGCTGCCATTTGGCAATTATACCTTTAAATCCCAAAGAACTGCCATTTGGCAGGTGTGAACAGCTCTTCTCACCTCCAGTGTTATGTAAATGAGGCCTTTACATTTGAAAGGAGACACTCTACTGCACTCCACACTCTTCTCTGCAGCAAGTTGGTGAACCCCCACCCACAAAAAAAGTCAACATTACCAGACATTTAGATTCAAGGTAGTTTTATTGGTATATGAACAGGAAAGAAACATTTTGCTTGGTTTCCCTGTACAATGAAATAGTAATAAAGGAAGTAATGAAAGATTAAATAAGCATGCAACAATATGTTAACAAAAGTATTCATGAATAGAAATGTAAACTTTACAGAAATATAAACTATGTGCTTCATGCCACACTGTGCCATCTTTTGCCGTCTCTGTCAGCCACCCGTGTGTCTCCATGCGACCTCTCTTTCCTGGAGGTGGTGAAGTCTCCTCATCTACAGGACCATATGTTTGAGAATTGATTAGTGAAAGGTTCAAATAATGTGAAATTGACACAAACATGGTATTTGAATTATAATTCCAAAACATCTGAAGTATGCCTCCTTTGTGCTAATGTAGGATTGTTTTCACAGTGCAAAAAGTGGCATATTGATTAGTCAAAATAGCTCTGATATTTTGTAACCTTATTTTAAGTAGTTTTTGTCTTTTGAAAAACTGCCAATAGGTAAAGATATTTTTTAATAAATTTATACAAAAAAACAACCCTCAGCTAGTTGTAAAAAAAGACATTTTTACTTAAACTTTTTAAAACCCAAAGTAAAAGAATCGTATCAGGACATTTTGTCTTGTTTTAAGTCAAAATACAAGTCAAAATTACTCAAATTAAAATAGAATAATATTCTTGAGCAATTTTAACTTCAAGATTGTACTTTTTGCAGTGTGTCTCTTCCAAAATCACAACAGCTATAACCAGCAAACAAACATAGAAAATTTAGGAAATCTTACCAGAAGAGATTTCAGAGTCACCGCTCTGATGGAAACGCCCATGCCCACGTTGTGCTCGGCCCGCCCGAAATAACCTCCTATGCAGAAGGGGTGCGACATGCCTGGGATCCTCTCTGACGTTGACGAGGGTCCAAGATTTCTTAACATGACATTCCTTAGCATAGAAGCGCTTGTACAAGTGTCCTTGTACCGCCCACTGGAGTTCCTGGCAATACGAAGAGGACGGAGATAAAAGGGAGATGACGAGGCACCAATAAGGGAATGTTTGGGTTGATGGAACGAGACATGATCTAATAATGGTGTACGTGACTGGGGTCCTATATATGGCTTGGATTTGTTCAATAAATTCAAGAGATAAGAGAGAATCTTTGACTGTCTGTCTTATTCCTCTCTTCTCCTCAAAGAATTCTTTGAGCGTCGATCTTTCTTCCTGGTGATACTTAATCATTAATTTTAAGTTTGCCATAATAATTAACATTCCCTAATCAGAAGCCCTGGATGAACAGAGAGGTTCGCACTCTGCTCAAAGCCAGAGATGCTGCCTTCAGATCAGGATGCAGGGAAGCATACAGCTTGGTCAGAGCTAACCTGAGGAGAGGAATAGCTATAGCCAAGCACTGCTACAAACGCCGGTCCTGATTCACAAAAAAAACAAAAGCAGATGCACATAAATGGAAAAACCTAATGCGTACAAAAGAAGGGCAAAAAACAAGACTGGTGGTCTGAGATTTCTTACCATGGCATCCCTCAGCATAGAAGCGCTCAGGGTACGAGCGTCCTTTGTACCGCCCACTGGAGTTCCTGGCAATATGAAGAGACTAATAGCTATAGCCAAGCACTGCTACAAACTCTGGATTGAGGAGCACTTTACCTCCTCTGACCCTCGGCGTATGTGGCAGGGAATACACACCCTGACTGACACTGACACACCCATCTCAGTTACCTCCATCGTGTATATTTGTAATATTGTACTATAGTGAGAAAGGTTTATTCTATTTTATTTCACTCAGCATGTAGCCAGATAGGCTATTTACTTTGGTGCAGTTTATTATATAAAGTTTATGCACTTTATTAACAAGTTTTCCAGTGTCTGCAGTCATCTTTCTCTAAAACTCACACAAAGACATTATTTGAACTATAATTCCAAAACACCTCAAGTCTGCCTCCTTTGTACTAATTTTGGATTGTTTTCTCACTGATGATTTGTCAAAATAGCTAAAGTTCAGATTTTAAGTAAATTTGCCTTTTGAAAAACTGCCTCCTTTGTACTAATGTAGGATTGTTTTCACAGTGCAAAAAGTGGCATATTGATTAGTCAAAATAGCTCTGATATGTTGTAACCTTATTTTAAGTAGTTTTTGTCTTTTGAAAAACTGCCAATAGGTAAAGATATTTTTACATAAATTTATACAAAAAACAACCCTCAGCTACTTGTAAAAAGGACATTTTTACTTAAACATTTAAAAACCCAAGTAAAAGAATATTATCAGGACATTTTTTCTTGTTTTAAGTCAAAATATCTCACCCCATTGGCAAAGTGTTTTTCTTGACAAGTAAATATGACTCAAATTAAACTTAAATACTATTTTTGAGCAATTTTTACTTAACTGATTTTTTTATTTATATTTCTCAAGGTTTTTGTAGGTTTCACATAAAATAATACTGCATTAGATCAACAAATATAAACTAAAAAGCTTAAATAATTCTTTATTGTGTGTATTCTAAATAAACAAGTATTATTTCATTATATTTTTGAAAGATTATAATAATAATTATCAGCAGCTGAGAAAACTGCCAAAGTACCAAAATATTTTTTATTTGTTGAGACTGTTGCCCTAAACTAAACTCCTGAAAGTCTGTGCCTGCTGTGACTCTCAGAGCTTTGTCAGTCAACACAGTTCACACTATCACCCATCCCCCCGTTTTAGCACCTAGTAGTGGCTTAATGTACATAACAAAAGGTGGCCTAATGGGTTGCAAATTACCCCAGCACTGCCATTTGGCAGCCTCTGGTAGAAAAAGGGGGTATATGAAAATCCTGATAGTTCTAGTGTTGACATTCTGACTGGTGTTCGCTCAGAAGCTTTTAAATTTTTCGCTTCCACCTTAAGTAATGCAGCAGTAACATTAGCTAACTTGAAAATTTGAAAGTAAGGCGTTCGGACAAGAGTTTCAGAAGGACAGGCTGGCTCACTGTGGTTACGTGTTTGTCGGTTTACTGGCATTATAAATATATCAAAGATAGTTGGAAACTTTGTGAAAGGACGTTTGTGTTGCCTTATCAAAGTAGCCAACACTTTAAAAATGTTAATGTCTATGGATGTTGGGCATGTTAAAAGTATTAAAAACATTACAAAACACTTCAACGAATGATAAATATATACGCCTGTAATGGAATATATTGGAATCGGGACGTTCCGGGAGCCACCTGGTGGATTGATGCAAAAGTGCGGGTAAAAGGCCCAAACTTTGAGGATTTTTAGCTCTCACCACGTGTGCCCAGGACCCGACCCCGGGCTCTGCAAAGTAAATCGTCTAGGGGGCGCCGCGCGCTAGGCCGATAAGGTCCACCAAGCGGCGTATCATATATGTGGATTGGGATGGTGTGGTACTACGAAGAGGTAAGCAACTGCTATTTTGTCCACTAAATGGCTTTTCGGAACTAAGACCCCACCACCACCTGTTAGGTCTAAATGGAATTGTGGACCCATTTGTGGCCACATACTTATATATGTTAAGATAGGATAAATCTCCTTCAAAATTATATTGAACAAAAAAATCTGAATTAAAAAAGGGCTTTTTTCAGCAGTAAATTCAGTGGTGGTTGAAGTGAGGGGTATATATATATATATGTGTGTGTGCGCTTTTAAACGTATTTATGTTTATATAAATATTATGTTTGTATAATGTTTATACAAAATCTCATAAACATTGTTCAGAACATTAAACACTGGAATTGTTTCCGTTATTTGGTAAGTTAAGGCTTTATGTTGTTTCAGCAATAACGCCATACACCAGTAAGTGGCAGTAAAGCATCATGATTCACGAAATACACAAACTTAACGTGTTAACACGTTCATAACGCGTCAATACCTTAACGTGTTAACACGAAATTATACGCTACGTGTCAACACGGAGAATCCAACACGTTTAGAGCATAATTTAAAACAAATGAAAAAAAAACAGAGGAATTCAAGTTTATAAAGTGTATTATAAAAACAATAAGCTTGTAGCCTACTTAGTGTATACTCAAATACCTACATGCAAAATTGAGCCATGCTTTGGTACTGCGTTCTTATAATGTTTTTTGTGAATTGACTACACTCGGCTCAGAGTCACAGTCAGAAAACAACGTTGGCCCACAGCAGGCTCAGTGTCACTTTTCTGAGTGTTCTTCGTCAGTAGTCATGGGGGTCCAGGTGTAAGGAATGTCGTTGGTCTCTAAGCGTATTGGATTTGACCATGTTTTTTATGAGATTTTGTATTAACATTATACATATATAAATACGTTTAAAAGCACACACACACACACACACACACACATATATATATATATATATATATATAAACCCCTCACTTCAACCACCACTGAACTGCTGAAAAAGCCCTTTTTTAATTCAGAATTTTTTGTTCAATTTCATTTTGAAGGAGATTTATCCTCTCTTAATTTATATATAGAAGTAGATACACATAATTAAATAAAACATGAGTAACTTAATGTATCGTTAAACATACAATACGTTTACAGAAAGAGGAGGATCTGGAAAGTTAATTTCACCATGGGTTTGTATTGACACTGTATTGTTTAGCAGTATGCTATTAAAAGAATGCACATAATTTATCAATGTCAAATCTCAGTATGTGTCACACACATAGTGTGAGAGAATAGTGATGTTTGTTTGATATACAATTATGAAAAGCTTTAGAGCATGTTATGAATGAAGTTATATAATAATATGCATGTTTACAAATTTTAAGGTACTAAACACCAGAGGTTTTTTATTGTGAAAAATTAACTTCCAGTTGCTATGGGGATCAGCTTACTAATATTGCTGTCTTCACACTGCTCACGTAGGGCTCAACGTAGCCATAGGTCAGTGCTTCGCTCACTATGTTATGAATAATTCAGATGAAACGTAGGGACTACGTTCACAAAGGATTTATGTTTCGTGTCAGCTACAGTGTGTGATGTAAATCCAATCATGAATATGTAAGTAGGCCCGTATGGATTAGTTAAATGCTGTTTTAACTACAGTAACTGAAAAATATCACTGGTGAACGAGACAAAATACATATTCAATTATAACTGATATCACAACAAAAATATAGAATTAGAAACAGTACATAAAAACCCAAACAAAGTGTAGTGTAGCGAAACTGGTGGACTCTCTCTTTGTCTGTGTGTAGATGGATATAATCTCGGTGTGGGGACTAAAACTTGTTTACAGACTCACATTTTTAGTTATACAAATACACGCATTTTTGTGTGTGTACGATTGTTTACATGTGTAAGGAAGAGACGTTATAAAAAATAACTAAATACTCTATAAAGGACTTAAATCCAGGATAATAAGTCTGAATTAATGAAGACACGGCCCCTGTGCATAACTCGTGCGGGAGTTTAAATATCATTTGATTAGAATACAACACTTTTCATGTGTTTAATGAATATATTTTTTGTTAAATATTGGTTTTAATCATAACATAAATGTGTCGCTTTGTCAGTTAGCAAAGTTACATCAGCCAGTAATGTTAAGCTACAGCCCGGTCTCACACCTACTCGTGATATAGTAATCTGCAATTCGTGACATATCGCATATTTTCAGCATGAATTGCAGTCTCCTATATATGTGACTATATCACAAGTAGGTGTGAGACCAGGTTGTAAGCTATCACTACCTCGGGATGTAAAGGTCTTCCATGTGTCTTAGCAAATTACAAATAATTAAAATAAATGTTTTACAGTTACTGAAAGACATCTACGAAGAAATGTACTGCTTAAATATAATATATAACACTTGTGTCAAATATATTGCAATTGGGATGGTTAAAGTAAAGACTTATACATTTTGGGAAAACATTTTATATAGTTAAAAAAAATACATGTTTCCATACAGCCCAAGTCCCTCTGATCCTTTTTCTGTAATTAGAAGTGTAAAATTCTACTGTCAAAAACCCATATATTTTTTTGACTGGAATATATTGGAAGTTGGATTATCAGATCTTGGCTTAGGAGTGAAATATCTTCAAAGTAAGACCAGTTTCGTCTAAGTCTGAGTGTCATCAACTCAGGGTGTGAGTTTGGAGATGATTGGAGGACATAAATTTTTTCACTTAAAAACAACTCATAGGGGGACCCCTTTTAGTTTTTTTGAGTGAAAATATTTATTCTCTCCAATCTTCTCCAAACTCACACGCTGAGTAAGATAGACCCAGACAAAGATAGACCCGTTTGTAAAAACCTCTTATGTTGTTCTGAAGCTGAGATCTGATAATCCTACTTCCAATATATTCAAGTCAAAAAAAATATATGGATTTTGGACAGTAGAATTTTACAACTCCAAAGACAGATATGAGATCAGGGAGTCATGGGATATATGGCTAAATGTATTTTTAGACATTACAATTATGTTTTCCTAAAACGTGCTCTGATGACAATATGTAGTGATGGGACACCATCCCACTTTGAACATATTTGACACAATATATATGGTAATTGAACAAGCATCCCACTTACAATATATTTGAAGCCATAAGGATGTATGGTAATTGGACAACCATCTCATTTCCAATATATTTGACACCATCAGGATATAGGGGAATTGGACAACTATCCCACTTACAATATATTTGACACCATCAGGATGTATGGGAATTGGACAACCATCCCACTTCCAATATATTTGACACCATCAGAATATATTGCAATTGGACAACCATCCCACTTCCAATATATTAGACACCATCAGGACAA
>NW_027101200.1:0-5000 GCF_029633855.1 Hoplias malabaricus
TGTTCCAGAGATCAGTTGGAATCACTGGACCCACGTCCATCACAACGCATCACACACTCACCCAGTCACTCACACACTCACCTAGTCACTCACACACTCACTCACATGTGGACAGCTTCACACACTCACCCAGTCACTCACACACTCACCCAGTCACTCACCAGTCACTCACACACTCACTCACATGTGGACAGCTTCACACACTCACCCAGTCACTCACACACTCACCAGTCACTCACACACTCACTCACATGTGGACAGCTTCACACACTCACCCAGTCACTCACACACTCACTCACATGTGGACAGCTTCACACACTCACCCAGTCACTCTCACACTCACCCAATCACACACACACTCACACATGTGGACAGTTTCACACACTCACCCAGTCACTCTCACACTCACCCAGTCACACACACACTCACACATGTGGACAGTTTCACACACTCACCCAGTCACTCTCACACTCACCCAGTCACTCTCACACTCACCCATCACACACACACTCACACATGTGGACAGTTTCACACACTCACCCAGTCACTCTCACACTCACCCAGTCACACACACACTCACACATGTGGACAGTTTCACACACTCACCCAGTCACTCTCACACTCACCCCAGTCACACACACACTCACCCAGTCACTCTCACACTCACCCAGTCACACACACACTCACACATGTGGACAGTTTCACACGCTCACCCAGTCACTCTCACACTCACCCAGTCACACACACACTCACACATGTGGACAGTTTCACACACTCACCCAGTCACTCACACACTCACCCAGTCACTCTCACACTCACCCAGTCACTCTCACACTCACCCAGTCACACACACACTCACCCAGTCACACACACACTCACACATGTGGACAGTTTCACACGCTCACCCAGTCACTCTCACACTCACCCAGTCACACACACACTCACCCAGTCACTCTCACACTCACCCAGTCACACACACACTCACACATGTGGACAGTTTCACACACTCACCCAGTCACTCTCACACTCACTCCTGTGGACAGTTTCACACACTCACCCAGTCACTCCCACATACACTCACACCTGTGGACAGTTTCACACAGCCAGTCCTCACCAGGGGGTAATCACACAGAGACACAGGGAGAACACACCCCACACCTCACAGACAGTGAAGGTTCCTAGAAGAAACACCTAGTCCCTAATGAGCAAGAAGCACTCCCTCAAAGCCACTGAGGGGGAGCCTGGATTCTCAAGAACAGGGCAGTGTGAACGTTCAGTACAGAAACAAATGAGCCTGGACAGACGTGTTTATATAAACCAGTGAAAAACACAGACGCTTTTAGAAGCTTATCATGACGTGATGTGACACAGCTGTTAAGGGCTCTGTTAAGAAAGCAGGTGAACAGTGCCAGAGATAGGACAGTTCTCATTAGTTTCCTTCCAGACCTGGTCCCATCATTCAGTGTCATTGTTCACACAGAAAGGACATAGTAAGGCTTTGAGCTCTTGATCATGTTTTCATTTTTACTAAACTTATAATTAGAATAGTGCGGGGCCTTCTCTCTGTCACTCACTCTTGTCCTTACTTGCTCGAGACGTAGCCCTGTTCTGTTACAGCTTATCTGTGGACTGTGTGTGGCATAGCAGGGTATTTTCACATATTTTGTAACATCTGCCGTGGGCAGAGAGTGTCGCTGCCTTACAGCTCTGGGGCCTTTGAGTTTGAGTCTCACCTCAGGTTACTACCTGTGTGGAGTTTGTTTTCTTCCTACATCCGCTCTCAGCCACTGGGTGTGGATGCCAGATGTCGGCCCCAAGCTGGGGGGATATGGAAGGGTTGAACCAGAAAGGGCAGCTGGTGTAAAGACGATGGCATTTTCTTGTGTGGGTCACGGCTGGGTTGATGGGTGAATTTAAATAAATAGACAAAATAGGGCTGGACAATAATTCAATATTAATATATATCACAATACAAAATATTTCAAAGGGCGGCAGGGTGGAGCAGCAGGTAGTGTCTCTGTCACAGCTCCAGGGTCCTGAAGGTTGTGGGTTCGAGTCCCGCTCCGGGTGACTGTCTGTGAGGAGTGTGGTGTGTTCTCCTGTGTCTGTGTGGGTTTCCTCCTGGTGACTGTCTGTGAGGAGTGTGGTGTGTTCTCTCTGTGTCTGTGTGGTTTCCTCCCGGTGACTGTCTGTGAGGAGTGTGGTGTGTTCTCCCTGTGTCTGCGTGGGTTTCCTCCGGGTGACTGTCTGTGAGGAGTGTGGTGTGTTCTCTCTGTGTCTGTGTGGGTTTCCTCCCGGTGACTGTCTGTGAGGAGTGTGGTGTGTTCTCCCTGTGTCTGCGTGGGTTTTCTCCGGTGACTGTCTGTGAGGAGTGTGGTGTGTTCTCTCTGTGTCTGCGTGGGTTTCCTCCGGGTGACTGTCTGTGAGGTGTGTGGTGTGTTCTTTCTGTGTCTGCGTGGGTTTCCTCCGGGTGACTGTCTGTGAGGATTTTGGTGTGTTCTCTCTGTGTCTGTGTGGGTTTCCTCCGGGTGACTGTCTGTGAGGAGTGTGGTGTGTTCTCTCTGTGTCTGCGTGGGTTTCCTCCGGGTGACTGTCTGTAAGGAGTGTGGTGTGTTCTCTCTGTGTCTGCGTGGGTTTCCTCCGGGTGACTGTCTGTGAGGTGTGTGGTGTGTTCTCTCTGTGTCTGCGTGGGTTTCCTCCGGGTGACTGTCTGTAAGGAGTGTGGTGTGTTCTCTCTGTGTCTGCGTGGGTTTCCTCCGGGTGACTGTCTGTGAGGGAGTGTGGTGTGTTCTCTCTGTGTCTGCGTGGGTTTCCTCCGGGTGACTGTCTGTAAGGAGTGTGGTGTGTTCTCTCTGTGTCTGCGTGGGTTTCCTCCGGGTGACTGTCTGTGAGGAGTGTGGTGTGTTCTCTCTGTGTCTGCGTGGGTTTCCTCCGGGTGACTGTCTGTGAGGTGTGTGGTGTGTTCTCTCTGTGTCTGCGTGGGTTTCCTCCGGGTGACTGTCTATGAGGATTGTGGTGTGTTCTCTCTGTGTCTGCGTGGGTTTCCTCCGGGTGACTGTCTGTGAGGAGTGTGGTGTGTTCTCTCTGTGTCTGCGTGGGTTTCCTCCGGGTGACTGTCTGTAAGGAGTGTGGTGTGTTCTCTCCGTGTCTGCGTGGGTTTCCTCCGGGTGACTGTCTGTGAGGAGTGTGGTGTGTTCTCCCTGTGTCTGTGTGGGTTTCCTCCGGGTGACTGTCTGTGAGGAGTATGGTGTGTTCTCTCTGTGTCTGCGTGGGTTTCCTCCGGGTGACTGTCTGTGAGGAGTTGGTGTGTTCTCTCTGTGTCTGCGTGGGTTTCCTCCGGGTGACTGTCTGTGAGGAGTGTGGTGTGTTCTCCCTGTGTCTGTGTGGGTTTCCTCCGGGTGACTGTCTGTGAGGAGTGTGGTGTGTTCTCCCTGTGTCTGTGTGGGTTTCCTCCGTGTGACTGTCTGTGAGGAGTGTGGTGTGTTCTCTCTGTGTCTGCGTGGGTTTCCTCCGGGTGACTGTCTGTGAGGAATGTGGTGTGTTCTCCCTGTGTCTGCATGGGTTTCCTCCGGGTGACTGTCTGTGAGGACTGATTGTCTGTAAGAGAATTCTGCTACTTCTCTGCAGACACTGTTGTAATCCCTGTTAATGAGATGTTGATATTTTTACCGTATGTTGCCAATGGTGAAAGACCCTGGTATTTGTGTAAATAATTATTAGGAATGTGAAACTTTATTTTTTGAAGACTTTGCACTTTATATATCAACATGTAGCAGCCCTGATAAATGTGGAACTGTCTCCTAACTCACTCACTCACATTTAACAGTCCAAAAACAAACAAACAAACAAATGTTAACACTATATTATCTGCAAGTCTGAAAACGCCAGAACTTTGGTGTTTTGTCGTTTGACGGTTTAACATTGGCATGGAAATGTAAATAAACGACATATTTATTTGATTTGTGTCCGTTTAACTTTACAGTGGCTGCAAATCCTCTTTGATGGTCAATAAATCCTTGTAACGTTGTATTCAGCGTCTTTAAGAAGCAGTTTTTAAAATGAATTTGAATGATTCTTATGCAAATGTACGTAAGGATTTACTGCCTAATGTTTATTGAAAGTAATTGTATAGCTTACGCGTGGCAGTAATAGACATGTAAATGGAGTCTGAGCCTTTTTGCCGTTGTTCTGAGTGGTTTACAGCAGATTGAAGACCTCTGTGGATGTTTATGTGAAACGGCTTTCCAGGCTTTAATAAACTTCGTACATCAGAGGATCAGTTTTCTCTGTCACCGCGAAGGCTTCTAGAGATTTCTGCATGCTTTTGGGGACGTGTCCTGTGTGTGAGTGTGGGGAGTGGTTAGAGGAGTGTGTGTGTTTGAGTAAATATTTAGTTTTGGGGGGAATTGGAACATGTCAGAGCAGAAACAAACACTGGTGGTTTTTAATTCCATCAAAGGCTCGTGTAGATAAACGGCACACACTCCTCCATTTGTGTTTGGATGGAAGCTTGACTTATCGAGGGTGTACGGTATCATTTAAGCGAGTGGCAAACCCGCAGAGCTCTGCACGCGCACACACACTCCACATCAAAGGAATTAGCCTCTAATTCTCAAATACGTTCAGGTGAACAATGAGGGGTATCTTTTCTCTGCAGCTCCGGGGCGTCCCTGTCCTCCAGAGGCTTTTGGACTCCTCTGAGGTTGCATAACTCTGTGATATGGGGTTGGGGTGGGGGTAGGAGCGTCGTTCAAACCCAAGGGCATTATAGAGTAGACATAGATACCCAGCGTTTTTCTGTCAAATAAAACCAAGAGTGATCCCTTGGAAACAACAAGCCGTTCTGAATCGGGTCGCCTTGTGACATCATCTGACACCTGAATGAAACCAAAATGAACAATGAGCCCATTGTGGTGCCACAGTAATTATGTCGTAACTGTTCATCAAAGTCTGGAAAATACACTGGACGCTCATTTTTTATTCTTTTTTATCTTTTTTAC
>NW_027101200.1:10000-67500 GCF_029633855.1 Hoplias malabaricus
ATGAAATGACAGATGGAGATATAACTATGTATAAATACACACGTTATGTATAAATATAGACATACCAGAGAGCTGAAACGATGATCATACGGAAGCTTCCACAATGAGATTTCTGTACTTGTTTGGAGGGAAATGAAGAGATTTTTCACTGGAATGCACATCGGTAGGTTGAAATAAATTGTACTTCAATTCAGTGCATCTTTTCTTGTGCAATAAATAGATGTATTATAGCTTGGGGGAAGGGTTTGTGGGGGGGAGGGGGAGAGTGCACGGAAAACTTTGTAACTCATGTCATTTGTTGTTGGGAGGCTAGCTAATTTACGTAGGTGAAAGGTTGTTTAGTGGCGTAATCATCTTCTCATAGTGTAGGGCAAGGTACAAAGACATCGCTTATAAACAAAACAAAAACAAAAGGCTTGGAATCGGCATAACGTTAACGATATTTTCATTTTCGCATTTATAGTGCCTTATATTTATGCCTGTTCTTTTTTATAATATGTTCATTTAACACATAACACGTACTGTTTGAGTAGTCCAAGTATTTAATCAGTGTACCGTTTATTTTACCACACATTTTTAATTTACATCTTCATTATATGAAATTATATACACACAAATATATACAAATATATATGCAAATGAGTAAAAGTCCATCGTTCCTGTTTTATTGTTTACGGAGGCCTTACCGTGGCTTAGTGACGAGAAAGAAAAGGCAAATGCATTATTCAAATTCAAAGAGAAACACCACACTATACTATTGTAGCTGTATTTTGCTAGCTATAGTATAGTAGCTATGCTACAGCAAATTCCAAAAAGAACGTGTCTGGAGCATTCAAAAACAATGATTTACAGTAACAATAAGTTATTCGTATGCTACATTATCCGTACTAATGTGGCGGTACTACAGAATCTAGACAGTTGTAGCTATGTTGCAGTAGTCTGTAGTATTGTCGCTAAATGTAGCTATACCGTATTAAATTCCAAGCACAAAATGTTATAAGTAACATCAATACTAAATTCGTAATCAGCATTTACAAAATACGATTTACTACAGAACGTATAAAACTGTGTATAAACTACAGTTGCTACACTGCACTCACTATACTACAGCAGCTATAATTGCGTAGCTAAGTGTAGTAGCTATACTACACCAATCAAATTCTGAGTAACATTCTTTGGCGCATTCACAAACGACAAACATTTACAGTTACAGTGAGCTTTTTCCGCTAAAAGACCAAACTGTAGTTGGTGGATCATTCATCGTGATTATTTTCTTTTTAACTCTTACTTCACTACAATTTGGGACAGTCTCCAGAGAAAGGAGCGCGCTGAATGTGGACTCAAAAAACGTAAAAAAACAAAAAAAAGAAGAAAAAAAACGAAAGGGAACTCACCGAGCCTTACATTACGAACGAACGTATGAACGCATTCGTAAACCTCGGGACGGTCACTAAAAAAAATTGTAGCTAACATAGCGTGAGGTAATGACTTTTATAAACGAGGATACGGTGAGATATTCATGAGTTATTAATCTCGACAATCTCGTAACGTAAACAGAGATGCTCTTTTTTTTCTACGTTCGTATCCCGTCACATACAGAAAATTACAGTGTGGTTATTTGACGTTTTTCTTCGTTCGACTCCTGCTTACTTCTTTTGTTATTACTTTTTTTTCGGTGGCTTCGTGGATGTGCATTCCAGGTGCTTTCTTTCCCTTTTCTTTTTATTTTGAACCAGTTCATGGATTTGTGCGTTTTTTTTTTGTTTTTGATTTTTTTTTTTTAACTTTGAATTTTATTTGTTTAGTGTCTCGCCTGGTCCTGATGGTGGTTAAGCTATGAAGTGCTTTATTTAGCTTCAGCGGACATGTCAGTGCCACCTAGTGTCGTTGCGTGATTTTGTTCACAGTCTCACGTGATTTTGTGCATCAGACTTGTCTGTGTCAATTTTTTTTTTTTTAAATTTGCTTTTGTTTTCCATCCTCAACCTTATTTGAATATGCATGGAAAGCATCGCAGAGGGCCAATGGAGGCCTGGTAGGAAGAATTGCACTTTCTCTATCTTTGTACTATGCACTGCCCTATTGATTCTAACCCAATAACGTATTACTTGAAAGCATCTGTAAGAAAATCTCCTTCGACATTCACTCTGTGTGTTTGTAAATAACAAACTAGGGGGAAAAATTATGGTACCTGACAAAATATATATATAAATATATATATAAAAGATTGTGGCAAAAAGAGCATCCTTTCTCGTGCCATGGAATCTCCAGCAGGTGACTCCAGATACTTTTTGCTAGTTATTTATTTTTATTTTTTCAGTTTTCATCCCCTCTCATGAGTTTCGTGGCTTTGCCATTCAAGACTGGAGCAGAAATCAATGTGGTGTTCAATACTCTCTCTCTCTCTCTTTCTCTTTCTCTCTCTCTCTCTCTCTCTGCCTCACACACACTTTCTCAAGCTCTCCCTCGCTGTCTCTCTCTCTCATGTCTGGATGCATAGACTGAAATTAGTTAATTCAATTGTAAAGAGAAAAAATGGCTTGTTAAAAAGAATCATAAAAATTACCTCTGATTAGTTGTAAGTGTAAACTTCTATTTTTTTCTGTTTAAGTTTTTATTTCAGATTTTTTTTATTATTATTATTATTATGATTATTATAATGATTATTTTTCCTCTCTGAATGAATGGAGTGCTTTTTATTTTCTTACCTAAGTTTCATTGGTGGCGGAAGACATCTGTGTGACAAGCAGATCTTTGCTGACACAAGTTCCATTTGTTATAAATGAATTCTATTAAAAAATGTAAGTGTTATGAACGACAGCCTCTGGTCTCATTGCTCGTCTCTGGACTTAAACATGGTGTGAGAAGTTTCATTTTTCATTTTTGCTTACTCCCTCCCGAAAGACTGATTGCTAATAAACAAATGTGGCCGGTCCATCTGCCGTCCACAAAACACCAAACCGAGCCAGAATCTAATTACAGCTGGAACAAAGACAAACCCAGAGTGGCGTATTGATGCCGGGACAATGTTGGGACAGGATTTATTTATTCAGTTTACTGTCACTCCCAGCTTCGTTCTTTTTATTAGGGGACGTTGAAGGCCCATTTATTGGAAACCCCCACTTTATACTTCCACTGCTACTCCTATATATTTATGTATTTGTGTTTATGCTGGGTGTTTCCCATAAAGCGGCCATTTAATGAAAGCAGTAGGTGGGTGTTTTCAGTGTTGATCCTTTTCTATCAGAGCCAGCACTCACTCTTTCAGCAGTGTGGGCTAGATTAACCCTTCAGTGAACCCTGGGCGTCTGGGGTCCACTGGCTGTCCTTCCTTCGGCCACTTTGGGTTGCCTCCAGGGCCTGAAATCTCTGAGCAACCGTTATGACCATCACAGCGTCCTCCCATTTCTCCTACTTCCATCATCCACCCCAAGTTCATTTGTTTCCTGATAGACGTTGATCCTAACAGCTTCAGGAGAATTTACCCTCTCCTTTGTTTTACTGTGTTCTCTCACAGCCACATGGTGATTTATGTGAGGATTTGATGGAAAGCGTTCCCTCTCCGTTTGGCTTTGATTTACAGCGTCTACAACCAGTTAGAAACACAGCCTACACACACACACACTCACACAGAGAGAGAGAGAGAGAGAGAGACAGACAGTGGGCGAGCAAAAATGTGGTGAAAAGCTCAGAGAGAGGAGAAACCGAGGGAGAGACAGATGGATGAAGAAAGGGGCAGAGAAAGAAAGAGAGAGAGGCTGTAACAGCAGCCTGAAGGTTAATATCACTGTCAACCACCCAGTGACCCCACACCTACTGATACACTGCTACACTGCTCTACCATCTGCTCTCTCTCTCTCTCTCTGTCTCTCACACACACACACTTTCTCACTCTGTCTCACAAACTCGCACACAGAGAGCTCTGAGCTCTATGTAAGTATATATTACACACACTATATGCACAAATACACATGTACATTATGGTGAGAAGTGTGTGTCGTATTGAATGTTTTTACATATGAGCTTCATGAGTCTGATTAAAAAAACAGTTGACATCAGCAAAGTACGAAGGGAACTCATTGTTTATTGAGAGATATACGTTTTGAAAAGCCTGGGAAAGCTGAGAAACCTGCAGGTGAGTCCGGCGGCAGAGCTGACTGTAACATGTAAAAGAGAGTGAGTTTTTCTTTACCTTATAAATCAGGGGGAAATGTCATCTTTTACAGCGCGCTTCATTTCAATGTCATTTTATTTTATTGTAGCTTGGAGCGACACGCTTTCTAACTGCAGGATTTCCCTCCTCAGCTCACTCCAACCCCAAGCGCCAAGAAATTACTCAGACACGTCCGGACTCCGCCGGATAATCAGCCAGGGCAGCAGAAAGAAAATGTGGGTAGAACTGTGACCAATTCTCCAGGGGCACCCGGGGATCCCAGTGGAAAAACCCAGTCCATTAGAGCGAGGGATGACAGAGTGAGTCAGCACTTTTTGATTCGTCTGAACAGCTATGTCTGTCAGAATCTGCTCAAATTAGACAACGCCCCGTGAACTTTTAGATTAGATCCACGTCTGATATCTGCTCGATCTGTGATCTGATCCACGTTCAATATATACAACACCTGAGGGATCCAATCTACATTTGATACCTACTGCATCCAAGTGATACAATCCACGTCAGATATTTACTTCATCTGAGGGACCCAATCCACGTCTGATATCTACTTCATCTGAGGGACCCAATCCACGTCTGATATCTACCTCATCCGAGTGATCCAATCCACGTCTGATATCTACTTCATCAGAGTGTTCCAATCCACGTCTGATATCTACTTCATCCGAGTGACCCAATCCACGTCTAATATCTACTTCATCTGAGTGACCCAATCCACGTCTGATATCTACTTCATCTGAGTGATCCAATCCACGTCTGATATCTACTTCATCCAAGTGACCCAATCCACGTCTGATATCTACTTCATCCGAGTGATCCAATCCATGCCTGATATCTACTTCATCTGAGTGATCCAATCCACGTCTGATATCTACTTCATCTGAGTGATCCAATCCATGCCTGACATCTACTTCATCTGAGTGATCCAATCCACGTCTGATATCTACTTCATCTGAGTGATCCAATCCACGTCTGATATCTACTTCATCCAAGTGACCCAATCCACGTCTGATATCTACTTCATCCGAGTGATCCAATCCACGTCTGATATCTACTTCATCCGAGTGACCCAATCCACGTCTGATATCTACTTCATCCGAGTGATCCAATCCACGTCTGATATCTACTTCATCCAAGTGACCCAATCCACGTCTGATATCTACTTCATCCGAGTGATCCAATCCACGTCTGATATCTACTTCATCTGAGTGACCCAATCCACGTCTGATATCTACTTCATCCGAGTGACCCAATCCACGTCTGATATCTACTTCATCTGAGTGACCCAATCCACGTCTGATATCTACTTCATCTGAGTGATCCAATACACGTCTGATATCTACTTCATCCGAGTGACCCAATCCACGTCTGATATCTACTTCATCCGAGTGACCCAATCCACGTCTGATATCTACTTCATCCGAGTGACCCAATCCACGTCTGATATCTAATTCATCCAAGTGATCCAATCCACATCTGATATCTACTTCATCCGAGTGATCCAATCCACGTCTGATATCTACTTCATCTGAGTGACCAAATCCACGTCTGATATCTACTTCATCCGAGTGATCCAATCCATGCCTGATATCTACTTCATCTGAGTGATCCAATCCACGTCTGATATCTACTTCATCCGAGTGATCCAATCCACGTCTGATATCTACCTCATCTGAGTGATCCAATCCACGTCTGATATCTACTTAATCTGAGTGATCCAATCCACGTCTGATATCTACTTCATCCAAGTGATCCAATCCACATCTGATATCTACTTCATCTGAGTGATCCAATCCACATCTGATATCTACTTCATCCGAGTGATCCAATCCACATCTGATATCTACTTCATCTGAGTGATCCAATCCACGTCTGATATCTACTTCATCTGAGTGATCCAATCCACGTCTGATATCTACTTCATCCAAGTGATCCAATCCACGTCTGATATCTACTTCATCCGAGTGATCCAATCCACGTCTGATATCTAATTCATCCAAGTGATCCAATCCACATCTGATATCTACTTCATCCGAGTGATCCAATCCACGTCTGATATCTACTTCATCTGAGTGATCCAATCCATGTCCAACATCTAGTCCATCAATGTTATCTGATCTAGAGAGAGAGAGAGAGAAAGAGGAGATTGGATTGGCTACTTAAGTGTCCCTTTGTGTGAGTGAGTGTGTGTGTGTGTGTGTGTGTGTGTGTGTGTGTGTGTGTGTGTGTGTGTGTGTGTGTGTGTGTTGCCCTGTGATGGACTGGTACCCTCTCCAGGGTGTGTTCCCATCACAACCCTGAACTGGATAAGGGTTACAGAAAATAAACAAATGTGATGGCTTCAAATGTTGTTGTTGTTGTTTGTTTGTTTTGTTTGTTTGTTTGTTTGCTATATATGGAAACATTAAATATATGTTAAAAGAAGCTTACTCTCCCTTGATGTTTCTTTAAACACAAAGCTATCAACATTCACTCCTTGGCCAATTTATTAGAAACACTACATACAGCAGCAGACCTTAATTTCAATAAGAACACCAGGTTTTCCCGGATATGGGCTCTTTAAAGAACATCAGTAGTGTGTCTTGATTTGTCAGTGCAGTAAAATATACTCGCTTTTGAAGTCAATTTCACATTGCAGTGCAGTGAGAGAGAGAGTGTGTGTGTGTGTGTGTGTGTACCTTTGTGTGTCATTGCAGCTGAACCACAGGACAAAGAAGCATTTAGTGAGTGTGAAACGACTCACAGACACAGACACACACACACACACACACACACACACTCACAGTGGGCAGCAAATTCCATTTTCCTCTCAGAGCGGGGGTCTCACACCTGAGGCATTGGAGCGTAAAGATCTCAGTGGAGAGAGAGAGAGCGGTCATTTAGGAGATGCTCGGAAACTCCAGGAAACTCCCACTGCTTCCAGAGCATCCTGGGAATATTCCTATACACTAATGTTACTCTAATATCACTCTAATGTTACAACTGATCTCACCCCACTCTTTAACTGTAATAGTACTCTGTTTCACAAATATTACACAAGTACATTTTAAAGCTTACTTTAATATTCATTTAACATCAATTTTACCCTAAAATTCCTCTCATTTTAAGGACCTTTCTCACATATTATAATAATGTAACTCTAACTTTAATATATTTACTTCTTCCTTTGATATTACTCTAATATTACAATATATTACTCTATTATACTGTAATATATTAAATTAAATATACTTATATTAATCTATCAAACGCTAAGATACTTCAGTATAATCCTAACAATAATGTTGCTCTAAAATCTAATACTGCACTAACTGTACTCTCAGGGTTCACTAATATTACACTAATGTTACTGGAACAATCCTCCAAAATTATTCCAACATCACTTTAACTTTAAACTAATGTTGCTCTAACGTTAATCTCGCATCAGTGTTCTTATAATACTACTCTAATATTGCTCTGTGACGAAGAAGGTGACTGTCTGTGAGGGGTGTGGTGTGTTCTCTCTGTATCTGCGTGGGTTTCCTCCGGGTGACTGTCTGTGAGGAGTGTGGTGTGTTCTCTCTGTGTCTGCGTGGGTTTCCTCCGGGTGACTGTCTGTGAGGAGTTGGTGTGTTCTCCCTGTGTCTGCGTGGGTTTCCTCCGGGTGACTGTCTGTGAGGAGTGTGGTGTGTTCTCCCTGTGTCTGTGTGGGTTTCCTCCAGGTGACTGTCTATGAGGAATGTGATGTGTTCTCCCTGTGCCTGCGTGGGTTTCCTCCGGGTGACTGTCTGTGAGGAGTGTGGTGTGTTCTCCCTGTATCTGCGTGGGTTTCCTCCGGGTGACTGTCTGTGAGGAGTGTGGTGTGTTCTCCCTGTGTCTGTGTGGGTTTCCTCCAGGTGACTGTCTGTGAGGAATGTGGTGTGTTCTCCCTGTGTCTGTGTGGGTTTCCTCCGGGTGTTCGGGTTTCCTCCCACAGTCCAAAAACACGCATTGGTAGGTGGATTGAGTGTGAGTGAATGTGTGTAATGTGTGTGTTGCCCTGTGAAGGACTGGCGCCCCCTCCAGGGTGTATTCCTGCCTTGCGCCCAATGATTCCAGGTAGGCTCTGGACCCACCATGACCCTGAACTGGATAAGGGTTACAGATAATGAATGAATGAATGTGATGTTTATATTTTGCACCATGTGGAAGAGTGAGGTTCATTCGGGTTTGTTTCAAATCAAGCTTTTTATTTAAATCAGATTTCTGAGATTTCAGATTTTTCTGAGTGTTCACACTGCAAACTCAGTGTAAGTGGTTTCAAATCGAATTCCCATCAAACTCAGTGTAACCAGTCGGATGTGATTCCGTGTTTTGTTGTTGGTTTTGTTCTCATTTTACAGCTGGGGTAGGGACTGAATGCTTAGAGAGCTCTATCAGATTTCAGTGTTCAGGGATCAGAGAAAAATCCCACCAGCATTAATACAGCACTCATTATATAACCACATTAATATGTTAATAAATCACGCTGCATATTAACACAGTAAAGTCATATCAAATGATCACTGTTTTCTGTTCATTCTGAAATATTCACCCACTGCAAACTTCAGCTGCTGTTTCTGTGTTTGTTTGTGTGTTTAATGCGACATTAGGCAGTATTCAAACGGATGAAGCGTTTGGTAATTATCTTTGAATATAATCAGGTATTTTTGAGTTGGAAAAAATGTTAGAGGGCTGCTGTCGGGCCGCTGTGGTTTGAGGACAACTTTATTATCTTTACACTGAACTGCAGAGGAAGAAAATAAAAATGACCAGTTTGAAGATAAAGTGTCTGGAGACTGAGATATGGCACAGAGAGAGAGAGAGAGAGAGAGAGAGAGAGAGAGAGAGAGAGAGAGAGTGAATGGAAGAGACGTGGTGGGAGGGGTAGAGAGAGAGAGAGAGAGAGAGAGAGAGAGAGAGAGAGAGAGATTTAAGTGGTAGAGTTAGAGGGAGACTAACAAGGGTGACAGGCCATGACTGTGGGGTGGAAGAGTGTGTCGCCGTGGTGACAGGATGATTGACGTGAGGCGACAGGTGTCAGGCGTCCAGGTGAGTGAACAGGTGAGACGGACACCTGAGAGCCATCATAATCCCAAACAGCCAGAAAACTCTGGGATTTAGACTCCGTATAATTCACATTCTCCATCAATTTATTTCAGTTTGGTGTTTGCCTCATGCCCCTCCCCCCACAGAGTGGAGTGGGGTGTATTTACACGTGGCCATTGAAGTGTAAACCGAGTTGCGTAGTTATCCAAACTGTCTCTAATTATAACCCTGTGCCTGTACGTAAGTGTCCACCGTGTTTACACACGTCTCTCTCTGTTTCGCCTGTTCGAACCTCTAATGCAATGCTAGTGGAGCTCAACACGCTCGGAGGAGAACAACGTCCAGCTCTTTCACGTCAGTCAAAAGATCGCTGGGTTGATGTGAGAAAGGGAGTGCCACCCTACGCAGCCAGACAGTAAGTGCAGTTGGACTGTTGTGGATCCCTAGTCTCAGACAGCGCCAGGACTGAAACAGTGATGTCCCAGTGACAGAGACAACATTTAGACCTCTGTGCCACTCGGGAGCTCCATCATGTGTGGATATATACACTGTGGTGGTACCCTCAGGGGTACAGTTTTGTGCAAAAGTTTAGGGGGTTATTTGTTGTTTGTTTTTTTTAGCAAATAACCACTTATTTCTCAGATAAATAGCTTTTTAAATCTCATAACCTCTGGTGCCCCCACATTAGAATAAAACCCGATCACATTATTCCAGTGTGTTACTCTGTGTGTGAATGTGTTGGTTTAACTTTTTCCAAATCTAATAAATAACGATTTTTAAATAATGTGTGCTGTGGATTTAACAAATTCATGTAAATCAAGGAGAAACTGAACAAAACATTGTTCTTCAAACTCACTCTCACCTACTGCTTTATAGAAAATGACCTTACATTTATTATACGTTTTATATTATTATTACTTTTTCATATTTGCTGTGATTATATACAACTTTATATAAGCACCACGCCACTGAGAAGGCTTTAGTTTAAATATATCATTATCTCAGGAGCCTAAGACTTCTGCAGAGTACTGTAACTTATTCTATTATAACTGTAGATTTTAAAATTGTGTTGGTTTCATTCGTGTTGAGTTCTTCTTCTGGAGAAGAGAATGTAATGAACCTTTAGGGAACACCACTGTTGTGCCTTTAAAGGTATATTTACACTGAGCAGTAATGTACCTCTACCGTAGCTTTTTTCTGAGCATGTACAATAGTTTGTCTGAATGTGTAGGGTAGTATTTTAATGTGTAATGAGTGTAGTTCATAGTATAACAGTGTATACAGTGTAGTAGTCATTCATTTCATTCATTATCTGTAACCCTTATCCAGTTCAGGGCGGCAGTGGGTCCAGAGCCTACCTGGAATCATTGGGCGCAAGGCGGGAATACACCCTGGAGGGGGCGCCAGTCCTTCACAGGGCAACACACACACACACACACACACACACACACATTCACTCACACACTCACACCTACGGACACTTTTGAGTCACCAATCCACCTACCAACGTGTGTTTTTTTGGACTGTGGGAGGAAACCGGAGCACCTGGAGGAAACCCACGCGGACACAGGGAGAACACACCACACTCCTCACAGACAGTCACCTGGAGGAAACCCACGCAGACACAGAGAGAACACACCACACTCCACACAGACAGTCACCCGGAGGAAACCCACTCAGACACAGGGAGAACACACCACACTCCACACAGACAGTCACCCGGAGGAAACCCACGCAGACACAGGGAGAACACACCACACTCCTCACAGACAGTCACCCGGAGGAAACCCACGCAGACACAGGGAGAACACATCACATTCCTCATAGACAGTCACCCGGAGGAAACCCACGCAGACACAGGGAGAACACACCACACTCCTCACAGACAGTCACGCGAAGGAAACCCACACAGACACAGGGAGAACACACCAACTCCTCACAGACAGTCACCTGGAGGAAACCCACACAGACACAGGGAGAACACACCAACTCCTCACAAACAGTCACCTGGAGGAAACCCACGCAGACACAGGGAGAACACACCACACTCCTCACAGACAGTCACCCGGAGGAAACCCGCGCAGACACAGAGAGAACACACCACACTCCTCACAGACAGTCACCCGGAGGAAACCCACGCAGACACAGGGAGAACACACCACACTCCACACAGACAGTCACCCGGAGGAAACCCACGCAGACACAGGGAGAACACACCACACTCCTCACAGACAGTCACCCGGAGGAAACCCACGCAGACACAGGGAGAACACACCATACTCCACACAAACAGTCACCCGGAGGAAACCCACGCAGACACAGGGAGAACACACCACACTCCTCACAGACAGTCACCCGGAGCGGGAATCGAACCCCCAACCTCCAGGTCCGTGGAGCTGTGTGACTGCGACACTACCTGTTTGGTAATGTGTAGTTAGGGGTGGGACTGTGCAGTGTACTGCTGTAGTGTGGTTTATATATATGTGTGTAGTGTAGTGTGTTTTTAACTGTAGTGTATAGTGTATAATATTGTGTCTGTAATACTCATAGTTCATAAAATAAAGTGTAGTGTTGTAGTTATAGTTGTGGGACCGTGCAGTTCAGTGTTTTCCTGTTGTGTGTATTGTGTATAATTTAGTGTGTACACCGTAAATAATGTCTGTAAATTCTAAGGCAAAAAAACTGTAAAACCATGACAGTAAATGACTGTAAACTCCAGAAAGGTTGAAAACCTTACAAGGTTAATGTGGACAGTGAGGAGCTGAGAATCATTAGGGAGCTCCCAGCATGCCTTGCAGCTCCATACTTTCTATGATTTTCAGAGTTTTTTTTGTCTGCTGTCATTGAGACATTTTTGATTTTGGGTTGCATTGGGGCGATTAGTGTGTGTGTGTGTGTGTGTGTGTGCATGTTAATTTTATGGCAAAACAATGTTTATTTGTTTCTTTATGTAAATGCTATGGTGGTTTTACGGTGTTTGTGTGTTTTTTTAACAGAAAAGTACTATAAATAAAAGAGAACTGAATGTAATATTTACAGTGACCAAAAATAATACTGTAATGTCCTACACATTTTGTCAAATTGAACTTTTGGCAACCACAGCTCTTTTGTGTGTGTGTGCTGTGTATAGTGTGATGATGTAGTGTTAGTGTAGTGTGTAGTGTGTAACGTGTGGTTTTGGATGTACCCTTAGGGCCTGTAATCTCCCGCACCTGCTCAGCCTCGTTAAGGAGGTTTAACACTAAAACAGTGAGCTGTTACCGAAAGAAAGGACTCTCACGAGTTAAAAAATCGCATTATCTCTCTGTAAATGTACCGTAAATGTAATGTTTCACACAAAAACAGCGAAAGAGAGTCTTTAAAGTGACTGGAAGTGTAAACAAATGTCAGTACCGAGAGCGTGACCTTTACCCTGACCTTCATCCTTTCAGCACCGAGGAGGAGAGGAGAGATTCACGGGTCAGCAGTAAGTAAGTGTTAGCTTTTTAAACTTTATTTTGCAGCAAGGATTCATCTGGAGTTGTTTACGTAATGAAAAGTGCTGCTGGGGTTTTCAGATTATGTCTAAAGTAAATAAAACAAAACTGGAGATGCTAGGTTTTCAGTGAAGGCCATGGCTGTGTGTTTATTTAATGGCCGAAGTATATATTATAAATTACAATTATTACTATGATTATTGATGAGCTAAACAAGCCCCATGCACTGGCCTCCATTAATCTGACAAACGTGTTTTATAAACTGAACAGGGGCCAGAGACCAGCTGCATTTCCTTTGAATATTGGTGTCCTTACAGAGCACAAGATGGGAAACCTTTATTTATGATTATTATGATGATATTTAATTTCGCAGTCACACAGCTTCAGGGACCTGGAAGTTGTGGGTTCCATTCCCGCTCCGGGTGACTGTCTGTGAGGAGTGTGCTGTGTTCTCCCCGTGTCCCCGTGGGTTTCCTCTGGGTGACTGTCTGTGAGGAGTGTGGTGTGTTCTCCCTGTGTCTGCGTGGGTTTCCTCCGGGTGACTGTCTGTGAGGAGTTGGTGTGTTCTCCCTGTGTCTGCGTGGGTTTCCTCCGAGTGACGGTCTGTCAGGAGTGTGGTGTGTTCTCCCTGTGTCTGCATGGGTTTCCTCCGGGTGACTCTCTGTGAGGAGTGTGGTGTGTTCTCCCTGTGTCTGCGTGGGTTTCCTCCGGGTGACTGTCTGTGAGGAGTGTGCTGTGTTCTCCCCGTGTCCCCGTGGGTTTCCTCTGGGTGACTGTCTGTGAGGAGTGTGGTGTGTTCTCCCTGTGTCTGCGTGGGTTTCCTCCGGGTGACTGTCTGTGAGGAGTTGGTGTGTTCTCCCTGTGTCTGCGTGGGTTTCCTCCGAGTGACTGTCTGTCAGGAGTGTGGTGTGTTCTCCCTGTGTCTGCATGGGTTTCCTCCGGGTGACTCTCTGTGAGGAGTGTGGTGTGTTCTCCCTGTGTCTGCGTGGGTTTGCTCCGGGTGACTGTCTGTGAGGAGTGTGGTATGTTCTCCCTGTGTCTGCATGGGTTTCCTCCGGGTGACTCTCTGTGAGGAGTGTGGTGTGTTCTCCCTGTGTCAGCGTGGGTTTCCTCCGGGTGACTGTCTGTGAGGAGTGTGGTGTGTTCTCCCTGTGTCTGCATGGGTTTCCTCCGGGTGACTGTCTGTGAGGAGTGTGGTGTGTTCTCCCTGTGTCAGCGTGGGTTTCCTCCGGGTGACTGTCTGTGAGGAGTGTGGTGTATTCTCCCTGTGTCTGCGTGGGTTTCCTCCGAGTGACTGTCTGTGAGGAGTGTGGTGTGTTCTCCCTGTGTCTGCGTGGGTTTCCTCCGAGTGACTGTCTGTGAGGAGTGTGGTGTGTTCTCCCTGTGTCTGCGTGGGTTTCCTCCGAGTGACTGTCTGTCAGGAGTGTGGTGTGTTCTCCCTGTGTCTGCATGGGTTTCCTCCGGGTGACTCTCTGTGAGGAGTGTGGTGTGTTCTCCCTGTGTCTGCGTGGGTTTGCTCCGGGTGACTGTCTGTGAGGAGTGTGGTATGTTCTCCCTGTGTCTGCATGGGTTTCCTCCGGGTGACTCTCTGTGAGGAGTGTGGTGTGTTCTCCCTGTGTCAGCGTGGGTTTCCTCCGGGTGACTGTCTGTGAGGAGTGTGGTGTGTTCTCCCTGTGTCTGCATGGGTTTCCTCCGGGTGACTGTCTGTGAGGAGTGTGGTGTGTTCTCCCTGTGTCTGCGTGGGTTTCCTCCGGGTGACTGTCTGTGAGGAGTGTGGTGTGTTCTCCCTGTCTCTGCGTGGGTTTCCTCCGGGTGACTGTCTGTGTGGAGTGTGGTGTGTTCTCCCTGTGTCTGCGTGGGCTTCCTCCGGATGCTTCAGTTTCCTCCCACAGTCCAAAAACACATGTTGGTAGGTGGATTGACGACACAAAAGTGTCCATAGCTGTGTGTGTGTGTGTTGCCCTGTGAAGGACTATTGCCCCTCCAGGGTGTGTTCCCACCTTGCCCCAATGATTCCAGGTAGGCTCTGGACCCACCGCGACCCTGAACTGGATAAGGGTTACAGATAATGAATGAATTAATTAATAATTCTGTAATGAAAATAAGTGACACATCTTTTACCAAGGACACCTATCTGCACGTATTAATGCACCGTTTATAAACTCCCTGGGTGCTGGAATAGCTGCTCAATCCTCTGAGTGTGTGTGTGTGTGTGTGTGTGTGTGTGTGTGTGTGTGTGTGTGTGTGTGTGTGTGTGTGTGCTGCAAATGGGTTAAATGTTGCAATACCAAAAGCATTTTTTTATATAAGGAATGTGATCTGAGCAAAAGTAATGTCATACTTTAATTCAATGCTTTACTTTTTCCCGTAACTGTTAGTGACCTAAAATCTAAAACTTAAATCTGCGCCGAAAATGGCATGTGTAATTTTGTTGCCTAGTTATTTTCCCCTGATTTCACTTAGAAAATCAACAGAACAGGTCATTTTAAATGAATCATTTGCCTGCGAGGGCAGCGGTCAGTAAACAATGAGCGTTCACAACCGCAGCTTTTCTCAAGTGCTTTGTTGAAGAAGTGGGTTTGATTTCTCCTGGAAACGTCTGACTCTCTTTAGAGGCTGGAAGAGTGGGTGGGGGTCCAGCGTGATTGGCTGTTGTTTTGGATGATGGCCGTCTCCCCCAAAGCAGTTAGAGGCAATTATATTCCCCCCCCCCCTGATATAATCAATAGAGCCTTTGATAGGTGGAGCACGCAGCAGTTCAGTGAAGTTTAAAATGATGAGCTCAGACCAGAGTGTTCTGGAGAGTCGCCTTCTTACAGCCTCAGGAGATGGAGGGACACAAATAAATAAATAAATAAACAGAGGAGCGTCGTCTCAGGGTTGGTGCTGAGGAGAGTGGCTGTCGCCATGGGAACCAACTCCTCAAGATGCTCACAATTTTCTGTTCGGATGCGCTTTTGACTGTTTATTCATTTATCTGTGTGTCTGTTCACACCGGTCAGCCACAAGATTAAAACCACTGGCAGATGTTAATAACACTTGAGGCAGCGAGGGATCAGTCGGTTCTTGAAGTTGATTTTGGAAGCTGGAGGATTGGCGAGCCTCTTGGACAAAAGCCAAACTGTGGTGGCATTTCGTTTTGGGCAGGGACTCTCCAAAGCAGCAGGTCTAGTAGGATGGCCCAGTTATGTGGTCCTGGCACCCAAGGCTCCAAAGGAGTGTAGAAGGCTATCCTGTCATGCCTGATCCTACAGACACAGGGAGAACACACCACACTCCTCACAGACATTCACCCGGAGGAAACCCACGCAGACACAGAGAGAACACACCACACTCCTCACAGACAGTCACCCGGAGGAAACCCACGCAGACACAGGGAGAACAAACCACACTCCTCACAGACAGTCACCGGAGGAAACCCACGCAGACACAGGGAGAACACACCACACTCCTCACAGACAGTCACCCGGAGGAAACCCACGCAGACACAGGGAGAACACACCACACTCCTCACAGACAGTCACCCGGAGGAAACCCACGCAGACACAGGGAGAACACACCACACTCCTCACAGACAGTCACCCGGAGGAAAACCCACGCAGACACAGGGAGAACACACCACACTCCTCACAGACAGTCACCCGGAGGAAACCCACGCAGACACAGGGAGAACACACCACACTCCTCACAGACAGTCACCCGGAGGAAACCCACGCAGACACGGGGAGAACACACCACACTCCTCACAGACAGTCACCCGGAGGAAACCCACGCAGACACAGAGAGAACACACCACACTCCTCACAGACAGTCACCCGGAGGGGTACTTTTACCCACAAACTCCTGGACATTGGAGGGTTGATACCTTTGTGAAGAGTAGGAGTGGTGTTTGTGATCCAGAACTTATCATCCGTACCTGACCTAATGTTTATGTGACTGAGTGCCATCGGATCCACACAGCTATGCACCTGTGTCTAGTGTAAAGCCTTCCCAGGAGAGTAGAGACTGTAAATCTCCTGACTAATTCCATTCGTTTCTGAAATGTTGTAAGAGCCGGTGTCCAAATACTTGTGGCCATGTGGTGAAGCACAAGCGTCACGTTCATGGCTCTATCAGCCCTCAGCAGAAGCAGCACCGTCTCCTAAGGCCTTTGTTTTTTGCTGCTGTTGACTGCAGAGGAGGAGAGATAGAGATGGGGGGGGTGGAGGGATGGAGAGAGAGAGAGAAAGAGAGAGAGAGAGAGATGGAGGGAGGGGTGAAAGTGGTTTCTCAGCAGTGTGGATTAGTCTAATTGAAGTGTCATATTGTGGGCTGATGTTAGAGTTGGTAACTCTCTCTCTCTCTCTCTCTCTCTCTCTCTCTCACATACACACACAGTCTCTCTCTCTAGGTCTGGCTCACACATTTGCACTCGCTCTCTCACTCTTTTCTGTTTCTTTCTCACACTCTCTCTCTCACACACACACACACACACACACACACACACACACACACACAGTTTCCTATTTTTTTCCTCATTATATTTAGTGCAGCAAGCTGCAGGCGTCATTACACCACAGCGGCCGATATACACCCAGCTTTATAAATCCACAGCTAATAAAAAGAGCAAATATCATTATAATAATACGGCCTCACACCCAGCAGGATTATCACACCAGCAGATCAGCAGAGCGCAGTACACTTAATACACACCACGGACAGCAGAAAATAAGGTTTTATATTAAAATGATACCGTATTTTATTATATGTAATAATTTATTAATTTTTTGTAAGCACTTCATCCTGTCTAGGGTTGTGGTGGGTCTGGAGCCTCCCCCCCACAGAGCGCAGTAGTACACTTCATACACACCACGGCGCCGCCCCACAATTACTGGGCACCAGACCCTGACAGGGCATCACGCACTCACACAATCACTCACACACTAATCCACCTAATATTTTTGGCTTGTTTGGACTGTGGGAAGAAACCGGAGCACCCGGAGGAAATGCACACAGACACAGGGAGAACACACCACACTCCTCACAGAGAGTCACCCGGAGGAAACCCACGCAGACACAGGGAGAACACACCACACTCCTCACAGAGAGTCACCCGGAGGAAACCCACACAGACACAGGAAGAACACACCACACTCCTCACAGACAGTCACCCGGAGGAAACCCACGCAGACACAGGGAGAACACACCACACTCCTCACAGACAGTCACCCGGAGGAAATGCACACAGACACAGGGAGAACACACCACACTCCTCACAGACAGTCACCCGGAGGAAACCCACGCAGACACAGAGAGAACACACCACACTCCTCACAGACAGTCACCCGGAGGAAACCCACGCAGACACAGGGAGAACACACCACACTCCTCACACACAGACACCCGGAGGAATTCAGGGTTTCAATGAATGCATTAATGAATGTACAGATAATTCCAGTATCTTAACAACACTTTTATGAACATGTACTGTAAAAGACTTTACAGGAAACAGTTAACATTTCTCCAGTGAATTATTATGAAACTTATACTCGTTTAATGTGTTCAGCTAACTCTGTTTTTTATGGTTTGGCCGTGCAGTTAATCACCAAAATAACTGGTATCTGACTTGATTACTAATATAATCAATAGTGACAACCCTGGCCTGCAGATTTATTAAATATATTACTAATTCCAAACACCATAAAACAGTGCGAAAGCTCAGTCTAGCTGTCTACCAGTGACAACAGGGCTCATATAAAACCTCTCCCAGGTTCTGTGTTTAATTTCTGAGGAAATGAATATTAAATAAAGGAAGGGAAGGTCTAGACACAGAGGAAGGCACTAAAGCAACACAACACAGTAACGTTGAAGCTGGGCTTTTTAAAGTGTGTGGAAGTGAGTACCTGTCGACTGTGTTAGACAGAATCATGATATGAATGCGCCACATTAACAGCTAAGCTCTGCTACAGATGGTGTTATATATATTAATAAAAATAAAGTGCTCACAATTGCTCTTTTCCAGCTCTTTCTCAGAGTTATACAATATTACAGTCATTGTCCACGGTGGACAAGAGTTGGCGTTAATGTAATGTTCATCAGGAGCCGAGGAATAAATCCATGTTTTGCTTGATGAAAGATATGTAGCAGGTCAGAATAATCATCTCCATTATAAAGCTATGCAAATTATAGCTTTTTTTTTTTTAGTTCGTGAGAAGGCCTTGTCCTGGCTGTATGCTCTGATTAGAGAACCAGAGAAATGGAAGCTTGCCCATGAATATACTGAGCATTTGTGTTTTATTAGGGAAGGTGACCCACTGTGGTGTTTGATTGATGCAGTTTGTGGGCAATACTTTATTTTTTTGTGCACTTCACAGTGCGTCAGGTTTCAGGGTTTGGCAGCTGAGCTACGTGTGTAGGAGTAAAGACAGCTGTACAATATACAAATCCATATTCCGAAAAGTTGGGACATTTTGTAAAATGTAATAAATTCAGGAATCTGTTATGTGTTAATTCCTTTGTAGCTATAATTCACTGAAGGAAACACAAACGATCTCCAGTGTCGTCAGTGCTAGGATAATGTGGGTGTTTCCAATAAAGTGGCCATTTAGTGGACATACAGACATTTATATGGATACACCTTAATAAAATGGGAATTGTTGGTGAAATTAACTTCCTGTTTGTGGCACATTAGTATATGGGAGGTGGGGGGGGGACTTTTCAAGATGGGTGGTGACCATGTCGGCCATTTTGGATCCAACTTTTGTTTTTTCAGAAGAGGTTCATGTGACACATCAAACTTATTGGGGATTTCACAAGAAAAACAATGGTGTGCTTGGTTTTAACGTAACATTATTCTTTTATGAGTAATTTACAAGTTTCTGACCACTTATAAAATGTGTTCAAAGTGCTGCCCATTGTCTGTGCAACCCTCTTCTCCCACTCTTCACACACTGATAGCAACACCGCAGGAGAAAAGCTAGCACAGGCTTCCAGTATCCGTAGTTTCAGGTGCTGAATATATATTGCTAGTAGGATTTGATGGCATTCAGCCATCTAAACATTAGTGATGACGAGTTATGGATCCAAGATCGTCCCAGGTACAGGGTGGAGCTCTGTCACTCCAGAGAACACAGTTCCACTGCCCCACAGTCCACTCTTGCTGGCTTTTATACAACTCTGTTTGACATTTGGTATCGAGCATGGTGTCCTTAGGCTCTGGCGTTTCGTCTACTTCCAAGAGACTGTTGCAAAATTGTCCTGTGTCTGAACGTTCTGAAAGAAACATAACAAAGGTTATAGCCTGCCATTTTAGAACACGTTCCCATTTTAGCTCATCTCATACTTATGTAAATAACAGAGCGAGGCATTTCGGCACCACGTGTTACTGAGCAGAAGCTCGCTAAAGGTCCTCAGCTGTTAGAGTTATGTCGTATATACACTATTAAATATCTCTGCTCACTTTCTTCAGACCGCACTGCAAAAAGATCTATGAGGCGAACAGCCCTCAATTCAAGTCCGTGTCTAATACATTTAAGTCTGAGATTGATGTAAGAGTATTATGAGACCATTCAGTCTATTTGCGGACAGTTTAAAGTGTCTGAAACACAGAACCCAGACCCAGAACTGCATTCACTTGTGGGAAAAGGAGTAGGGAAAACATGTCTCTTTTTAAAAAGCAGATACATCTAGAAATGGGTGGAACAGTCTTATAATATCACAATGATCCCATAATGAGGACGATCAGAGATATTGCATTGATGTAAAATGGTTTCACTTGGTAAGAGATGTTTGGCTGTGTGGGTTGGGTGTGATCTGGTGTTTAGAGGTAATAAGGGGTGTGCTCTTTGTTGACATATATGCTGTGCTGCAGCTGTAGACAGCCTGGTGTTGAGATGCTGTGCTGTAGACTCAAGCTCGTGATTTATTCCGATGCGGAGGCTAAGCCCAGATGGCTGGGTTCACTAATGATCGAAGCCTTTCTCGATGGGAGAAAACGCCACAGTGGGAGCTAAATATTTCAATGCTCTGCAAATTATTCAAGCCCTTCCAGAGGGGAGTGTTTACTTATGTCAGAAAATGTCAGGAGTGTAAAAGACTCTATGCTAATTCAAAATAGTCCGAAATAAACCTAGAACAGCTATAGAATTTAGTGGTATACATCCTCTGTATGAAGAGTCCATAAGCCCCATTTCCGTAAGGATTTATACCACTCTATACCACTTGCTAGCATGGACCATGCACATATTTTTGGGCAGGAGTTCAGGGCAGCTCTGGAATATGTGTAAAGCCACACCCCCCCACCCCATCAGAGAGTCCCAAACTGTCCCAATGCTCAGAGTGTCAGACACACACATCCTCTGAGATGTGAGAGACCAGCACATCACTTCTTTTCAATCTGCAGCTCAGTCAATGCAATAAAACAGCTTTACGTGCAAGAGAAGTATGCAAACTGCCCAGATCTGTCACATTAACCTCAGCTCCTAGAAAGCCTTAATAATGCTATCGCTAAAACCCAACCCTAGCCCTAACCTTAAACGTAACTATAAACCTGACTGTAAAACCCAGAAGGTTAGAAACATCAGTGTTGCTAACTTCTTTGGGCTTTTTTGTGTGTTTGGGTGCGTTTAGTGAAACAGTGCCACCAGTGTTCGGGAACAGAAATTACAACCAAGTTCAATGAAGTAAAACCTACAAATGTTAGTGATGTCTGGAGTGCTCGGGATAGTAAAATACATGGTATTATTTGGAGACGTTGTTGCCATGTTATGTCCTGTTTTTTTATGGAGATTATAGGAACCGTGTGTGCAGAACCGGACCTCGGCGTCCACTTCTCAGCTGAACAATGACTGCTGCAGTTTAACAGGGAAATGTTTAACACTGTCTCACACTGTTCAGAGCTGTTTAACACGAGCGTGTCTCTGATTGACGGCCAGCAGTAAGCTTCACAGCTTTGGTCGGAGCTCAATGTAGATACAGACCTCCTGATTCTCCCTCGCTTTCTCGCCTGCACCCCGCCCTCCCCCACCCCCCACACCCCCCAACACTTTCTCTCTTTTCTCTTAAATGGGAAAATTCAAAAGAGGGCCAATGGCAGAGATTAATTTGGGGCAGAGCAGAGATACAGTTGGCCTTGGGCTCCAAATCCAAAATGGAAGTCGATGAATTCAAAAAAACACTTCAAACATATGTACACCCCCACACTCTCTCTCTTTCTCTCTCTCTCTCTCTCTCTCTCTCTCTCTCTCTCTCTCTCTCGGACTTCAGACTTTCAAACTTTTTTGCATTTTTTCATTTTTTTCCCCCACCCTTATCTCCGCTAATTCCTCTGACAGCCCACAGATAAATTCACAGCGGTTTCAGCGCCTGTCACGGCTCGTGGAAATCCCAGAGAAAAAAAAGAATCTTTCTCCCCGTCCTCTCTCTCTCTCTCTCTCTCTCTCTCTCTCTCTCTCTCTCTCTCTCTCTTGCTTGCTTCTGCCTCTTCCTTTCTTTTCTCTTTCACCTCGTTCTGTAGCTTTGCCCCTTTCTATCTCTTCTTTCCGTTCTCTTCCTTCCACATTCTGACACTCCTGTCTCTCCATCTTCCTGTAGAAGGACACACTTGATGTGTAGATGCTGCACCCACAGAGGCTCTACAGGTCATTGCCTATAGATTGTGTATTCTGTGGATTTTCTTCTTCCTGATTCTTGCTTCTTTCTCCCCCCTCTCTCTCTCTGTCTTTCTCTCTCTCTGTCTTTCTCTCACACTCTTTTGCCCTCTACCTCTCTCCTCTCTTTTTCTCCACTTCTTTCCTGCCCACTGTCTCTTCTCGCTCTCTCTTCCCCCCTGTATTCTTCTCTTTGACTTCTTTAACCTCCTTCTCTCTCTCTCTCTCTCTCTCTCTCTCTCTCTCTCTCTCTGTTTGACATGCTGGACTCAGAGAGAGAGGCTGATCGAACGTGTCAGAGAGGAATAGAAAAGAAGACACCAAGAATGAGTGAGCAGGAGACAGGCAGAGAGAAAGAGAGAGAGAGAGAGAGAGAGAGAGAGCGAGAGAGAGAGAGGGAGAGAGATATGAGAATGTGGGAGCGGGAGAATGAGCAACAGACAAAGTGAAAGAAAGACAAAATGAATCGGCCTTTTTTCACTTCAGTGACTACAATGTCTTCTGGTTCAGGGGAGATGAGCCTCTCTCTCTCTCTCTCTCTCTCTCTCTCTCTCTTCACTACACTTCTCTTCTGACATTCATTAAACTCTCCCTCATCTGAGTGTACCTGTAACTCCTGCCCCAATGACAAGCAATCAGAGAGAGAGAGAGAAGAAGAGGAGGAAAGGATGGAGGGAAAGGGGTAAATTTGTGAAAGGGAGAGAGAAATTGATGAAATCAACAGATTACTGAGGTGGTCTTTCTCTCTTCTCTCTCACTACTGTCTCTCTCTTTCCTGCCCCCCTCCCCTCGGCCGTGCGAGGAATAGACTGTTATTATCTTTAATGATGCATGGATTCCATTAAAATATTCAGAGGCTCGGGTCATGTAATAACTTCAGGAATGCGGTGTGTGTGTGTGTGTGTGTGTGTGTGTGTGTGTGTGTGTGTGTGTGTGAGATAGAGAGAGAGAGAAAAAAAGAGAAAAACTTCCTTTAAAATGACAAGACTTTTAAATAGAAGTCCATATGTCAATATTAATGAGGAAGTGTTGACCTGTTCTCAGGAGACCACCTGTCCCTGTTGACGCCTTCAGGGTGCAGGGGTCCTGGAGAGCACCACTGTCAGCCAGCGTGGGGTCTGTTGGCTGAAGCGAGATGGACCTGGGCAGTTAGCGTCCTCCTTCAAGCGTGCTGAGCTCCAGTGGTGTAGAGCTAGCTTGTGTGCTGTCTGTATGTGTGTGTGACTGAGTGTGAGGCCTGTGATGGACTGGCGCTTGGTCTAGGGTGTGTTCCTGCCTTGGGTTGGCTCCAGACGCACCATGATCCTGAACACTCACAGTAGATGAATGAATGAACTAAATAGCGCATTGGCGACAGCAGGTTTCGAATGGGAAGCGTGCTTTGTGCATCACTCTGTATCGGTTGCATTTTAGAAACAGCTGAGTAGTCATCAGCAGATATTTCCTAAACTGGGAGCTTGCGTCTGATTGGCTGTAGATGTTTCTCTTCTGAACACAGAGCCTGTTTGGACCGACATGGTTTTCCAGGGTTGCGGCCTCAACAAAATGTGTAAAATGGTCAGTTGCTGACCAGAGTACTGATCTACGCACAGCAGTCCGGACTCTGTCACATTGTGGGGGGGCGGTAAAATGGTGTATAATGTTTCTCACCCCAAGACGGGGTCACGTTATGATAACGTTTAAGAACATCTGCACTGTGTAAACTCCCCAGTTTAACTGAACTTGGAAAGTCTGATCTAATTTCATCATGATTAACTAAAGCTCATGTAGGTCTTGGATTTTATGAGCGTGTTAATAATGATCCCCATTTTAAAAAAAAAAACAAACCTTCCCACATTTTACAGTCGCAGCTAAAACTGCACCTGGACAACGGAGTTATGAGCCAGTGACAAAATAATGTACAGCTCAGGGACTTTCTGGGCTCCATTCAGTGTGCTAAAACATCTGGACACCTAAAAAAAACAGAAGGAAAGGAAGAGAAGGAGAAAGGCTCAGAAAGGTAGAGGTGAGCGGTGAGGCACAGAAAACGATGTTTTATTAAATGAGATTATCATAAATTTGGTCTGTTTCTCATTTTGAGATTTTGGGGAATTATCTACTCACAGGAGTTATTTTCAAGGTGGGGCCAGTGATTTTCACAATCAAAAGTAGCAGATGAATAAACAGATTGACTTGTTTTCCCTTAAGGAACCCGTTTATTCTCCACAGAAGGTGTCCCACACATGGTGACGGCCATGTTTAAAATGGGTCTAAGTGTACACTGACACATCCAGGCCACTAGGTGTCAGTATAACTGCTGCTTTGTAACAAGAATTATGAATCATTGAAGAAAATGTCATTTTAACGTGTGAAAATATTTCAAGAAAATTGTGATACATTTTAAGACATGAAAATAATTAATTACAGTAATTAGCCTCCTCGGTTTTTAAAACAACGCGGCTTCCTCCGGGTGACTGTCTGTGAGGAGTGTGGTGTGTTCTCCCTGTGTCTGCGTGGGTTCCCTCCGGGTGACTGTCTGTGAGGAGTGTGGTGTGTTCTCCCTGTGTCTGCGTGGGTTTCCTCCGGGTGACTGTCTGTGAGGAGTGTGGTGTGTTCTCCCTGTGTCTGCGTGGGTTTCCTCCCACGCTCCAAAAACACACATTGGTAGGTGGATTGGTGACTCAAAAGTGTCTGTAGGTGTGAGTGAATGTGTGTGTGTGTGTGTTGCTCTGTGAAGGACTGGCGCCCCCTCCAGGGTGTATTCCTGCCTTGCGCCCAATGATTCCAGGTAGGCTCTGGACCCACCGTGACCCTGAACTGGATAAGGGTTACAGATAATGAATGAATGCTTAGATTTAAGAACATCAGACAATAATGTTAATCAAAACATGTACAAATAGAATATACACTCATCTGTAAAAAATTGTTTCATACACAACTATCACTACACCTTACACAAGACAGTAAAGAAGCAGAGCAGGTCTGTCAGTTCACGCGTGTTGTTGTTGGACAGTAGCAGTGCTGATGTAGTGATTAATATCTATATGTCTCTGTATGAAAAGTTAGTGCAGTGTTCTTCACAGAGTGGCGTCAGCTCTGTGTCTTCGTGGGGAGTTAAGTGTAAGGGGACGTGCAAAATGTCTGCCAGCATGTCTTTCAGTCACCACAGTAGGGGTCTTTGAGGTGCTACTGGTTTTGTTGAAGGAGTGTGTGGTTGTAATTTGTGTACAGGTGTGTGTGTGTGTGTATCAGGGCAGTAGTTGTGTCTTTGGAACGAATATAAGAAATGCAGATTCTAGGAAAAGCTGTGTTTATATGCACCGTTTCCCCTCACTTTCTTCTGTGCAGATGTCACACTGTGTACATAGTGAATTTATCCTGTAGCGTGAGAACAACTCAGAACCAACCAACGTCTCCTTTTCCTTCAGCACTTTTATTTTGGCGAGCAGGCGGCCAGGACGCGGTGTGATGTCATGTCTTAATGTTTAACTTTGAGATGTTTTCACTGGGGGGATTTTGGGAGGTCTCTGAATGTCTGTCATATCTCAGAAAGATTGGCAGAGACGCGTGTGTGTGTGTGTGTGTGTGTGTGTGTGTGTAAATTACTGCTGCACAGTTTTGGAAAGAATATTGCTCCAGACCAATACTTAACTAACTGATCTGATTACACCATTATCTATCTATCTGTCTGTCTATCTATCTATCTATCTATCTATCTATCTATCTATCTATCTATCTCTCTCTGTCTCTGTCTCTGTCTCTGTCTCTCTCTCTCTCTATCTCTGTCTCTCTCTCTCTCTGTCTCTCTATCTCTGTCTTTCTCTCTCTCTATATATATATATCTCTGTCTCTCTATCTCTGTCTCTCTCTGTCTCTGTCTCTCTCTCTCTATCTCTGTCTATCTCTCTCTATCTCTGTCTCTCTCTATCTCTATCTCTGTCTCTCTCTGTATCTTTCTATCTATCTCTCTCTATCTGTATCTCTCTCTATCTGTATCTCTCTATCTGTATCTCTCTCTCTCTATCTATGTATCTCTCTCTCTATCTCTATCACCTACCTTTGCTCACATTCAATCCATCCAGGTATCCACTCATCCATCCATCCTCTATCCATCCACTCATTCAACCATCCATAAAACATTCTTTTGATCCATCCATTCATTCATGTATCCATCAAAACCCAAACACTTATCAATCCTTCATTCATCCATCTATCCATGCATCCTCCTCCTCCTCCACTGTGTGCAGCAGTAGTCTTGGGAAGCTAATTCTTACCAATCAAAGATTGTGAATGTAACATTTTAAAGTGTCCTCCACCTGTAAATCAAAAGCTATAACACTTTATTGATGAAAATAAGTCATGTTTTTGAGACTCAAATTCTGAACGTTCACCTGCTGCTAGAAATGGATTTAAAAGGTGAATCACGTACGCAACTATCCACTCGCCACAACCTTCCTCAGATCTGTGGATACGGAGTTATTACACAGCGCTGCGCGCTTTAGTCCCTGCACCCAGGCGCTTTCTTAGAGAGGCTATAAGCTGTGTGTCAGTCTCTGGAGAGAAGGCCAGTGTGTGGCTGTGGGTATTTGCCGTTTGAAGGTGGCCCTTTGGATGATTAGAAGCTAATGCTATTGGATTGTCTCGATCGATGGACGAGAGCTGTGTTTATGTCTCCTCTCGTCTCCTCACGCCTCTCTGAGCTGTTTAAGAGTCCTCCGGGCTTTCTTCATCTGTTCACCTCGGATTGACACTCGTTTCCTCAAGCGATGATCAGAAACAGAGCTCAGGGTGCCGTCCGAGTAAAGCTGAGATTAGCATCGGTCAAAATGTGGGTAGATACACTTCAGCGGTGTATAGCATTGGAATGGGGAGTCGTGTCTAATGCCATGGGGTTGAACTGAAGTGTGCAGATACAGTGTGTATAGTCTGTATAGAAAAGCATAAAAAGAAATGTGGACTCTGGAACAGCTGCACATGAGCGTGAGGTCACCATGTCCAATGCCAAGTGAGACCTAGAGGGTGATCCAGGACTAATTCTCCAACATCAGTACCTGACCTCAACAAAGTTTATGTTGCTGAATGCCATCAAATCCTCACAGCAGTGGTGCAACATTTAGTATAAAGCCTTCCCGACCTTTACAGTAGCCTGACCTTCCACTCTAGCGTCCTGATGTGGAACATATGAAGGAGAAGCTGTATTCTGACGCATGTTTGTCTTGCGGTGGTGTGTTTTGCTGCTGAGCGATGGCAGGATTGTTTTACTCGTGTTGTTCTTTAAGACCCTGAGGAACATTTCTCTGTGGTTTTCCTGCCTCAGAATAAGGGATATTGAATCCTCTCTCTCTTAAGAAACAAACACACTGATGGAATATGTGCGTAATGACTGCAGTTTAGAAGCTCGCTTGCTTTACCATCCATGGGTTTAATGCTTGTTTAATGATAGTGATCTTCACAGCACAGGCCTGTTTACTTAAGTACACGCAGGAAGACCACCACTAAAAACACTTTGGCTACGTTTTGTAGCAGATATTATTTAGTCTGGAGCCATTAGCGGATACATTGTAAATGGCAGTGTCAAACTTTGTATCATAGAAATCTTACTGTGAATTCACAGATGCCTAAAATGGTCACAAAGTGTTTCACGATGGCAGGGCCACTTGGACTTTACTCATCTATTCTATTACTACTCCTAGAACCTGTTGAGCATCTCATAGACATCGACGTAGAGAACCAGAACCAGAAATGTTCATTCCCAGTTGGATGCAAAGAATAGTATGAAGACCAGAGAACCCGAAGGGTCTGTGTACCTTTTGCTTTGAAATGGGAAATTACGTTATCACCCGTTATCTGATAATCACAAGGAATTAAAAACAGGTAGATGCTCCAACTGTGTGCTATCTGGGGTTGTGGTTAGCATGACGTGAGGCATGATCACACTTCACAAGCTCAGCAGGACAGCTCTGGAACCACACTCCAGACAGAACTATTTCCACATGTGCATCACAAACCCCCAAAATTGACATTAAGTGAAAAAGGTGAAAAATGCTGTAATCATCATTGCACAGTAGTATAACGAAATTGTGCCTCCATATTTAACCCTTCTGTAGTGAATTCACATACACACACACACACACACACACACTAGTGTACTAGGGACAGGAGTGCACCATGGGGCAGTTCAAACTGGGTGGAACGAACCGGCAATCTGTGGGTTCCAAGCCATGCTCCTTTAACCTTGAGGCCATGGCTGATTATATTCACTACGTTTCTTTCAGTCAGATTTGACATCCATTAATATTAAAGCCTCCGTAAATATCAGTGCCGTTGGGAGAGCCATGTGGAAGCGTTTACCAGATCAACATAAGCCTCATGTGTAAGGGTCATGGGAAAAACAAGATAATTCTTAGCCTTTAATTCCCTGTGCATAGGGTCCACACCTTTGGAACTGTGTGTGTGTGTGTGTGTGTGTGTGTGTGTGTGCAGGTGCAGCTCTGGAAATCAATCACTTGATGAGGTAATGCTAAAGAAAAAAGGAAAGAAACACAAAATTCTCTGATTCTCTTTCACCGCATGGACTTCACTTCCTCCGGTGTGTGATCATTTCTTCCAGATGTTTTCTTTCCTCTCACTCTTATTTTTCCCAGTTGGCCTTTAGTCTCCCGGAGGCTGGAGCGTGATTCAGCTCTACAAGACTCCACACTGACCTTACATGGGGAAAAAAAATAAAGATCTCCCCGGTAGTATTTAGCCCAGGTTAATGCAATGAAAACACTGTAATTAGCTCATGCTGCGGCAGTTTTGGATTAAACGCCTACAGACACGAGTCTAGCTCAGTTCTAATATAGGAGTGATCTAAATTACACTCCCGGGGCCTTAACTCAACCCAGACTACTCCACTGTGAATACGACAGGGATCGTCCAAACCGTTACTGAACTCTTTAGTATTGACTTCATTCTCAGCAGCTAATGGCCATTGTTCATAAAGAAGAAACAGAGGGTGCCTTCTAGGACCTGAGACTGATACACATCCCCACTCCTAATGTTTGGCTTTAGATCGGCTGATTTTCCCAACTTTCTCCATAACCCAGGGCTGGAGATGTAAGTGAAGGAGGGTGGTTTGGTGTAAAGTGGTTAATCGTGGAGAAACTTGTGGTGTCTTCTTGTCTCCTACACAGACCCAGCATTTTGTTTCCAAACCAACAGCGGCAGTGACCTCCATCAATCTAAAGAATGTTTAGGGAAAGGTGATTGAGAGACAAGAAAAATACACATTCCTCGAGACGATATTACCCCAAGTTGGCCTTTGTGCTACCCTCCAAATAAATGCTTCTCAGAATCATTTCATGCGAAAGCTTCTGGGAGGAATTTTAGGATCCGACATCTGGTTCCATTCACCACCACTGTCAAGAATTCGTACTCGGTAAAGCTCTTAAAAGCAGAATCTTTCACACCAAGAAAAGGGGAGAATCAATGCAGAATCAAAGAGCATTGTGTAATGGCCGCCTTGTCCTGTCCTTTACATTAAGAGACAAACACTCATACACACAGACACAGGGAGAACACACCACACTCCTCACAGACAGTCACCCGGAGGAAACCCACACAGACACAGGGAGAACACACCACACTCCTCACAGACAGTCACCCGGAGGAAACCCACACAGACACAGGGAGAACACACCACACTCCTCACAGACAGTCACCCGGAGGAAACCCACACAGACACAGGGAGAACACACCACACTCCTCACAGACAGTCACCCGGAGGAAACCCACACAGACACAGGGAGAACACACCACACTCCTCACAGACAGTCACCCGGAGGAAACCCACACAGACACAGGGAGAACACACCACACTCCTCACAGACAGTCACCCGGAGGAAACCCACACAGAAACAGGGAGAACACACCACACTCCTCACAGAAAGTCACCCGGAGGAAACCCACACAGACACAGGGAGAACACACCACACTCCTCACAGACAGTCACCCGGAGGAAACTCACGCAGACACAGGGAGAAAACACACCACGCTGCTCACAGACAGTCACCCGGAGGAAACTCACGCAGACACAGGGAGAAAACACACCACGCTGCTCACAGACAGTCACCCGGAGGAAACCCACGCAGACACAGGGAGAACACACCACACTCCTCACAGACAGTCACCCGGAGGAAACCCATGCAGAAACAGGGAGAACACACCACACTCCTCACAGACAGTCACCCGGAGGAAACCCATGCAGAAACAGGGAGAACACACCACACTCCTCACAGACAGTCACCCGGAGGAAACCCATGCAGACACAGGGAGAACACACTGCACTCCTCACAGACAGTCACCCGGAGGAAACCCATGCAGACACAGGGAGAACACACCACACTCCTCACAGACAGTCACCCGGAGGAAACTCACGCAGACACAGAGAGAACACACCACACTCCTAACAGACAGTCACCCGGAGGAAACCCATGCAGACACAGAGAGAACACAGCACACTCCTCACAGACAGTCACCTGGAGGAAACCCACACAGACACAGGGAGAACACACCACACTCCTCACAGACAGTCACCTGGAGGAAACCCACACAGACACAGGGAGAACACACCACACTCCTCACAGACAGTCACCCGGAGGAAACCCACACAGACACAGAGAGAACACACCACACTCCTCACAGACAGTCACCTGGAGGAAACCCACACAGACACAGGGAGAACACACCACACTCCTCACAGACAGTCACCTGGAGGAAACCCACACAGACACAGGGAGAACACACCACACTCCTCACAGACAGTCACCCGGAGGAAACCCACACAGACACAGGGAGAACACACCACACTCCTCACAGACAGTCACCCGGAGGAAACCCACACAGACACAGGGAGAACACACCACACTCCTCACAGACAGTCACCCGGAGGAAACCCATGCAGAAACAGGGAGAACACACCACACTCCTCACAGACAGTCACCCGGAGGAAACCCATGCAGACACAGGGAGAACACACTGCACTCCTCACAGACAGTCACCCGGAGGAAACCCATGCAGACACAGGGAGAACACACCACACTCCTCACAGACAGTCACCCGGAGGAAACTCACGCAGACACAGAGAGAACACACCACACTCCTAACAGACAGTCACCCGGAGGAAACCCACGCAGACACAGAGAGAACACACCACACTCCTCACAGACAGTCACCTGGAGGAAACCCACACAGACACAGGGAGAACACACCACACTCCTCACAGACAGTCACCTGGAGGAAACCCACACAGACACAGGGAGAACACACCACACTCCTCACAGACAGTCACCCGGAGGAAACCCACACAGACACAGAGAGAACACACCACACTCCTCACAGACAGTCACCTGGAGGAAACCCACACAGACACAGGGAGAACACACCACACTCCTCACAGACAGTCACCTGGAGGAAACCCACACAGACACAGGGAGAACACACCACACTCCTCACAGACAGTCACCCGGAGGAAACCCACACAGACACAGGGAGAACACACCACACTCCTCACAGACAGTCACCTGGAGGAAACCCACACAGACACAGGGAGAACACACCACACTCCTCACAGACAGTCACCCGGAGCAGGTCTCGAACCCACAACCTCCGGGTCCCTGGAGCTGTGTGACTGAGACACTACCTGCTGCGCCACTGTGCCGCCCTAAGAATGCTCCAGATTTTCATAATATTTTGTAATTTTTGAGTCACGATATTTCATAGTTATTTACTGATCACTGAACAAGCTCCTGTCACGTGGCACCGCTTTGGTAAATACATCTCAGAGAGGGTTACACAAACAAAACGGTGCAGTCTCAGAATTTTTGGAGTTTACAGTTAGATTTAAGGTTGGTTTTACGGTTACCTTTAGCTTTAGCTGTTAGCGACAACATTAAACAAGCACCTAATGCTGCAGGTTCTAGCCTTTGGAGCTTACAGTTAGTTTCCTGGTTAACTTTAGTGTAAGGTTTAGGGTTATTGTTAGGATTAGCTTAAAATATAAGGGTTAGGATTTACATGAACATCCACAAATACATTTAGTACACATTAGCACCCCCTTTGATGCAGTAACATGTTTTTCTTTCCTGGGAAGACTTTACACTAGACACTGGAACACTGTAGATTCACTGGCATTCAACCTTGGTGACGTTTGGGGTTTTTTGGTGTACCACGCTGTATGTCCAAATAATTTCTCAGTGCCTTAAGGTAAAATGAAGGGATTTGGCTTGACCTCTGAGACTTAAAACTCTCAGCATCACAGAACAACTTCGCTTCTCCTTTACACTTCCTGTTTTTTAAGAGTCTCAGAGCTACAGACTGTGGAGAGAATTTCTTTTTTCCTGCAACTATCAATAGTGAAGTCGAGCTGGAAACACAGTGATGATTTATCATCTTTTCATCCATCCAACCTTTCCTGACAAACTTAAACTCTCACATTGTAAATCCTCTCTGAATGCACACACACACACACACACACACACACACACACATAGGGAGCACTTGCTGAGAAATATTGCAGGTGAAAGGAAAAGGAAGGAAATAAAAGAGACAATGGAGCACAATCTTTTATTCCAGCGCTGTACAGAAAAGCAGCAGTGTTTTTATCGTCTGACATTAATAACTGCAGTGCTATTTTAATCCAGTGTGAGGCTTCAGTGTGTGGGGCTTTTGCAGTCAGACTGAAAATTGTGAAGATATTTAAATCCAGTATGAATTTGCTGTGGGGAGGCACGGTGGCGCAGCAGGTTAGTGTCGCAGTCACACAGCTCCAGGGACCTGGAGGTTGTGGGTTTGATTCCCGCTCTGGGTGACTGTCTGTGAGGAGTGTGGTGTGTTCTCCCTGTGTCTGTGTGGGTTTCCTCCTGGTGACTGTCTGTGAGGAGTGTGGTGTGTTCTCCCTGTGTCTGTGTGGGTTTCCTCCGGGTGACTGTCTGTGAGGAGTGTGGTGTGTTCTCCCTGTGTCTGCGTGGGTTTCCTCCGGGTGACTGTCTGTGAGGAGTGTGGTGTGTTCTCCCTGTGTCTGCGTGGGTTTCCTCCGGGTGACTGTCTGTGAGGAGTGTGGTGTGTTCTCCCTGTGTCTGTGTGGGTTTCCTCCGGGTGCTCCGGTTTCCTCCCACAGTCCAAAAACACACGTTGGTAGGTGGATTGGCGACTCAAAAGTGTCCGCAGGTGTGAGTGTGTGAGTGAATGTGTGAGTGTGTCTGTGTTGCCCTGTGAAGGACTGGCGCCCCCTCCAGGGTGTATTCCCGCCTTGCGCACAATGATTCCAGGTAGGCTCCGGACCCACCGCGACCCTGAACTGGATAAGGGTTACAGATAATGAATGGATGGATGGATGAATTTGCTGTGTGATTAGTTTTAAACATTGGAGTGGCATTGCCCGGTATGAATCTGCTGACAGTGATTAATGTAGTACACTTTTTATCCGGTATGAATCTGCTGTATGATTTTCAGTATGAATCTGTGTTGGGTTTAGTCTGACTATAATTATGGAGTGGTTTTAATCGAGTGTGTATTGCAAATTGTGTAGGTTCTTCAGTCATTTAAAACTGTAAGGTGATTTAAATCCAGTCTGAATCTGCAGTGAACCTTTTTTTTTGTGGGAATTTGGGGAACTTACCAGGCATTATATCTGGTTTTATTCACAGCAGATTCATACTGGACTATAATCAATGAATAGCCTACAGTTTTATTAAAATATCACATAGTGAAGTGAATCCAGATGCTTTCAGTCTTAGAACTGGTCTGAGGTCATTCATTCATTATCTGTAAGCGCTTATCCAGCTCAGGGTCGCGGTGGGTCCGGAGCCTACCTGGAATAACTGGGTGCAAGGCAGGAACACACTCTGGAGGGGGCGCCAGTCCTTCACAGGGCAACACAGACACACTCACACCTACGGACAATTTTCAGTCACCAATCCACCTACCAACATGTGTTTTTCGACTGTGGGAGGAAACCGGAGCACCCGGAGGAAACCCACTCAGACACAGGGAGAACACATCACACTCCTCACAGACAGTCACCCGGGGGAAACCCACTCAGACACAGGGAGAACACATCACACTCCTCACAGACAGTCACCCGGGGGAAACCCACTCAGACACAGGGAGAACACACCACACTCCCCACAGACAGTCACCCGGAGGAAACCCACGCAGACACAGGGAGAACACACCACACTCCTCACAGACAGTCACCCGGAGGAAACCCACGCAGACACAGGGAGAACACACCACACTCCTCACAGACAGTCACCCGGAGGAAACCCACGCAGACACAGGGAGAACACACCACACTCCTCACAGACAGTCACCCGGAGAAAACCCACGCAGACACAGGGAGAACACAGCACACTCCTCACAGACAGTCACCCGGAGGAAACCCACGCAGACACAGGGAGAACACACCACACTCCTCACAGACAGTCACCCGGAGGAAACCCACGCAGACACAGGGAGAACACACCACACTCCTCACAGTCACCCGGAGGAAACCCACGCAGACACAGGGAGAACACACCACACTCCTCACAGACAGTCACCCAGAGGAAACCCACGCAGACACAGAGAGAACACAGCACACGCCTCACAGACAGTCACCCGGAGGAAACCCACACAGACACAGGGAGAACACACCACACTCTCACAGACAGTCACCCAGAGGAAACCCACGCAGACACAGGGAGAACACACCACACTCCTCACAGACAGTCACCCGGAGGAAACCCACGCAGACACAGGGAGAATACACCACACTCTCACAGACAGTCACCCAGAGGAAACCCACGCAGACACAGGGAGAACACACCACACTCCTCACAGACAGTCACCTGGAGCGGGACTCAAACCAACAACCTCCAGGTCCCTGGGGCTGCGTGACTGAGACAATACCTGCTGCTCCACCGTGCTGTGACATGAGCAAATCAGATGCTAAGTGAAGTGGACGCAGTAAAAACATGAGTGTGGAACTGCAGAAATCCTCTCCTGGTGCTTTTTATTGCACTCTGTCAAGGGGGGAATGTGGGGAGCGTAGGATTATAAGCTCCAGGAGGAATTGCTTAGATGGTGCATACTTATTTTAACGCTGCTTTGCATTTACTTGTTGATTTATTTACAAACAGTTTGGGTCAACAGGGCGATAAATGCAGAGAGCTCACGTTTATGGCTGCTCTGGAGGATAATAATCTAAAGGGCAATTTGGAGGGTGCTTTTCCCCTTCGGAAGCTGAATTAATGCCCTGACTCTTTCCTCTTGAGGAGATTTTATTCTGGAGCAATTATTCATGCACTCTGCTCTTTCTATCTCTTTTTTTCTCCTCTCTCTCTCTGCCTTGCCCCCTCTGTCCACCGGTGTTGTTTGCGCAGCCTGTCCGGTAATTGCTCTTGAACATCTCTGCATTTTCCTGGGTCTTCATCTTCAAACTGCAGGGAGCCATTAGTCTTCCCTCCGCCGCCTTTTAGCGCTCGACAACTGACATTAATTACAGCACTTAGAGAGGCTTTTAATTACACTCAATTATGCTTCTGGTTTAATAACGAGTGGCCCGAGCTGATAGGTAGATTGATAGTCTGATAGATTGGTGAGAACATCCTTTTGTGTGCGTTCCAAAATTAACGTGGTAATTACGGAGTTTCTGTGGCTGGCAAGAATGGAAGGGGCCTGGCTTTTTTTTCTTCCTTTTTTTTTAGGCCGTCAAAAACCGGGATAGTGAGACTGAGAGAAAGAGAGAGGTGCATGCAAATATGGGTGGCCATCTTACACACGGGCTTTATGGGAAATCTGAAAGCCAAGGGAAACATGGGAAAACGCTGCATGGAGCTGTAAATGTTTAAGACCTATAAAGGGGTGAGAAAAGACCTTTTATAACAGGCCCAGTGTTTCCTGGGAACTGAAAAATACATGTCTGATTTAAAAGAGAGATCAGGCTCTGTAAATATTGTAGTAATGTTCTTTATTCACTGTTGGGGAACCAAGGGCTTTAAATCTTGAACTGCAGATATGGCCAATCAAATCCTTTGTTTCCTTTGTGGTATCCAGGCAGATTTAGTAAAGCCTTCGGGAGCTGAATAAAGGCCTTTCACATTAGACCAATACAAGTACTATCACCATGAGGAAGTAAGAGAGGAATCAACAACATCACATTTTGATTTAGAAGTAGCCCAGGACTGTGATTTAAAAACTTCACTCTGGGACCTTCTCATAGTTATAGTGTAATTGTAAGTTGTATTCAAGGGCAGCACCCTAAGATGTACAGTACCAGTCAAATGTTTGGACACACCCACTCAGGGTGAGTTTCCTTTGTGTGTGAATGAGCAGTACCAGTGGAAAGTTTGGACGTCTTCTCTTTCAATGGTTTTGAATGAGAGGTAGGGGGTGGTACACAGCAACGACTAATGAGAAGATGTGTCCAAACTTTTGATGGGTACTGTGTATATATATAACATTTCTTTAATAACAGCTGAAATGTACAGGGTGGGCCATTTATATGGATACAGCATTTCTCCTGTGGTGTGAAGAGTGGGAGAAGAGGGTTGCTTTGACAATTCGACACAATGGGCAGCACTTTGAACACTTTATAAGTGGTCAGAAACGTGTATATAACTTATGAAAGAATAACGTTACGTTAAAACCAAACACACCATTGTTTTTCTTGTGAAATTCCCAATAAGTTTGACGTGTCACATGACCCTCTTCTGAAAAAACAAAAGTTGGATCCAAAATGGCCGACTTCAAAATGGCCGCCATGGTCACCACCCATCTTGAAAAGTTTCCCCCCCACCTCCCATATACTAATGTGCCACAAACAGGAAGTTAATTTCACCAACAATTCCCATTTTATTAATGTGTATCCATATAAATGGCCCACCCTGTATATCACTTTAATGGAAACACCCACCCTGTATGTCCACTAAATGGCCACTTTATTGGAAACATCCACATTATCCTAGCAGTGATGACACTGGAGATCGTTTATGTTTCCTTCAGTGAATTAGAGCTGCAAAGGAATTAACACATAACAGATTCCTGAATTTATTACATTTTCCATTACAAAAGTTGGATCCAAAATGGCCGACTTCAAAATGGCCGCCATGGTCACCACCCGTCTTGAAAGTTTCCCCTCTCACAGATACTAATGTGCCACAAACAGAAAGTTAATATCACCAACCATTCCCTTTTTATTAAGGTGGCCCACCCTGTATTACTCTGTAATAATGAAATATACCAGCACTGCTTTTCCAAATTATATAATAATATTTTGATTGTGTTCAGTTCCTCCTCTGCTGTGCCCTCTCTGGTTTAACTCTGCTATAAGCGCAGATGAGGCGTCATCATCCTGAAGTACAATGGCATTCTGCAAATCTGTCAACCACAGTTACCGCTCCATTGACCCCACCCATGACACACGAGGCATCAGAGCTCAGACTGAGGGGGTATTTCAGCCCAAAGTGCCCCTCAAATCTTTGAGTATTTTCAGAGTTGAACTAGTGCTGGAGGTAGCTGAAACAAACAGCGTAAACGTTTTTAAACAGCTACTCTTTATAAGACCTGGTGGCAAACATTTAGCTTGTCAAATGCTGGGTATCTACAGCCTGTTTTTCTTCTCAGGATATGATTATACGGCAGCATAAAATTAATGTCCCGCACAGTTTCATAGAAATGTTCCATTTTCCTTAGGAATATATGGAAAGATCTTGGCTTGGGACCATTCATGACCAACCCATTCTACATAAAACAACATGCTAATCTTACGTAATAACAGAGCTATATGTAGAAATCCAGGGCTGTGGGTATAGGTGGTCTTGAAGCTTTGTAATTCTTCCCCAATGTTGAGCCCAGGACTAGCTGAGAGCTGTAAACTATGTCTTGTTTCTGTCCCTGATCTCCAGGAGCGGGGTTTCTGTACGAGCTCCAGTCATTAGGCTGGTTTTTCTCCTCAGTCCAGGGCTTGTCTCCTCTATAAATAAGGTTCTCCCTGCTGCAGAAGACCTGACTCGGGTAATGAAGCCTGTACTAGGTCACTACAGTGAGGAATACATTGGGCTTAAAGCCTGGAAAAGCAAGCAGCGTTGTTTCAGACTTTTTTTGGCTTTTAGTATCTTATCATCTACCTATACATTCTCTTTTGAGTTATTTAAAGGCGAGACATGTGCATGTACATTTGGGGCTCTGGAGCCCACCAGCTCTCACACTGTTAAACAAGAACACCAGGGCGGTTTTCTGTGGGATGTCTAAGACAGAAAACATGGGATACAATGAATCATTTTGATTTTGCTCCGCTTCAATTGCAGAGAATTTAGACACGTCCAGCCCCTCGTCTGAGTCTGTCCAGGCACAGCGCTGGACCTGTGTTTATGTGAGAGCGCAAAGACAAGGTCAGACCGAGCAAATCGAGAAATAAGAGCACTGAGTAAGAACGGAGAAGAAAGAGAACAGAGTGAAAATGACTATAAACCTTGCTCCTCGCTCCTCACTGCTGTGCACTCGGGGTGGGGGTGAACAGCGTGCGGCTCATCGTCATTTAAAGGAACAGGTGTCGGTCACAGTTGTTTCATTAAGACCCCTGATCTGTGTTCACTTGTCAAAAAGTGGTAGAATGTGCCCTTTTTAAATATTTTCAGAAGATTGTGCTGAGGACATTTGAAATGGAGAGAGACTGCCAAAGGAAAAATAAGAGAAGGACCTGTAAAGTGTGAGAATGAATTAAGGAACAGTGGCCACAATATTAAAAACATATGCGTGATATAAAAAAAGTCATTTGTAAACGGTGGGAATGGATTTAAAAGTCAGGCAGAAGTTCTTTATTACCCTTTAGCAGATTAGATACATGGAATCAAAGCAGTTCTCCTAATATTGAGCTCCATTATGGACACTGATCCCTTTTCCACATGTTCTTTTCCTGCTGCCTTTTTATTTTCTGCCATTTTCTCACAATTGGGTTTCTCCAACAAACGTGGTCTAGAACACCAACGTGACCACAGTCTCATATAAACCCCGACCCCCCCAAAAAAACAGCAGCCCATAACATCACCGGACGCTTTGTTTGGCGTGGAAAATGCGTGGGCTTCACGTCGAAGATCCAAAATAAAAATAATAATAAAAACTTACGACGTAAATTACAGACGAAAAGCCGTAAAAGCGCTGAGTGAGCGTCCACTGCGGTCTCCTTTGGAGCTGGTCAGTTTAAACTGAAAAAACAGAATAACATGCAGAAGGAAAGAGTAATAATTCTTACAGTAAATAGTCTGTGCTTCAGTGGGTTTACAACCTTCCTGACTTCAAAGCAGCCGTCTGAGCTGAAAAAAAAAGATTCAGATGACCTCCGCGTTTCTACATTCCACTGAGCATATGGGTGCACTTTGTAGTTCTACAACTACAGACTGTAGTCCATCTGTTGCTCTGCAAACCTCGCCTGGTTGGGCATGAACCTCCACAGTGTTGTGCTGGTTTGAGTGGATCAGACACAGCATTGCTGCTGGAGTTTGGAGCATGTTTGTAGGTGTCAGATACGGATTAATACTGAATGACGTTGCTATTTTTATTGGCATTTCAAATCCATGGCTACACGTTGGTGAATAGAACAGAACAGCCACGCAGACGCTGCACAGCTCCAGTGAAACTGCGAAAGAGTAACCGATTTAGTAACCATTTCCGCACAGGGAAAATATGAAATGATGTCAGATGAATTATGTCACTGTTAAACCGTAATTGCATCCAATTTCTCAAATTTATTTGACACACTGCGTTTCCCCGAGGGCAGAAACCTTTCTCTGTCACAGAGCTGGGCCAACACGATGATGACCATTCATGAAAATAACCTCGCTTCCAAAGAACCTGTGCACCATTCACACTGCCTTTACGTTTCCTCTGTAGAAGCGGAAACAAAGACCTTTTCAGGACATTTATGCTACGCTTTATGTCCAGATATTTGCAACTATTTAAAGGCTCACACACGCTGGACATGAACTGTGTTTTTTGCAGGGACAGATGATTTGGGAATCGGTACTAATCATCCAGCATCAATATGACCTCATGGCTGCCATCAGATCCTCACAGCAATGTTCCAACATTTAGTGTAGTCTTCCCAGGCGAGTCAAAGCTGAATATTGCAGTTAATTACAGATAAAATATTGCAGGAGCAGCTGCCCATGAGTTCTTCACGCTTGGTGGTCGTAGCAGGGGGTCAGTTAGACTCCAGCCACATGTTTCTGGCCGTATACTTTAGACCAACAGTCACATGACCTTTTAACCCAGCATCGTGTTTCATAAAATCAGATTCCGCCGCGTCTGAGTTATGTGCAGCGATCGACATAAAACTGACCGTCAGAAAAATAAGCAGCTTGACTTGGACTTTGACCACAGCAGAATATGATCGGTCCAAGGTCATGGCAGGAAATCCACACAGAGGAGAGGAAAAGAAAAGAAGGGCAAACCCAGAAAATCCCTGTTTCCACAAAGCACTGCCTGAGTTTCAGATTTATTACTTCTTCAGAAAACACTCCCCATAGCTGTTTTATAATTTTTCAATTTTAATATTGTGTGTGTGTGTGTGAGAGAGAGAGAGAGAGAGTGTCACGCCTTCGTCCTGTCAGTCTGTTGTCCCCGCCATGTGCTTTATTCGCACATGGCTATGTTTTGTTTATGTCCTTGTCTCCGCCCTCGTCCCGCCTCCTCGTCCGTGTCATGTGTTACCCGTCCTCGTTATCTGTCCAGGTGTTTCTCGTTTGTGTGAGTACTTAAGCCCTCTTGTTTCACGTCCTGTTTGTCGTTCATTTCACTTCATTATGTATTGTTCTCCGGTCTTGTCATGTCGCGTCGTTTATCTCTCGTTTCTAGTCAAGTCATGTTTGTTTCCTAGTTTTGTCGTTTAGTGTATTTTCTGTCTCAGTATTTTATGTCCTCGTCTTGTAGTTCCCTTTATAGTTTGCCTGTGTTTTGTTATATCTTTGGTTATTAAATATATCCCGTGTTTTAGCGAATGCGTCCGCCTCCTTCAATCCGCCCCTCGCTCCTGACAGAATGAACGACCCACTAAAGGACGCAGCTAGCACGGACTATTTTCTCAACGAGGCGTTCAGGAGAGTACAGGAGTTTCTAGCGGCAAAGGTGGGCGATCAACCTGCTGCCCTGCAATCTCATATGGGAGTTCCCCCCGAGTTTGAGGGGACTTCAAACGTTGAGGGTTTTCTGCTCCAATGCCGCTTATACTTTGACTATCTGACTGTTCCTGCGCCACACGAATTTATTAAGGTAATGTTCATGAGATCTCTTCTTAAAGGGATAGCACTGCAGTGGGCTGATCGCGTGCTGAGAGAGAGAGGCCTGCAGATTTCGGTGGAGACTTTCAGAGATCTATTGAGAGCCAGATTCTCCCGATCGGCTCTCGAGGTCAGCTCCGCAGGACCCTCTGTTCCCGAGGATTGCCCCCTCAGGTCCGGGGAAATTTTTGGGGGGGCGTTAAGGGTAGGGGCTGTTAGCCTCACCTCCGTACCTCTGAGGCCTGAGGCTAACAGGGGCGCACCTCGAGGTGATCTAATGGGTGCGCCTGTGAAACCCCCTAAACCCTTTACAGCTCCAGCGCGAGCCCGGCGAGCAGCACAAACCCCTGTCCTCGAGAGCGCGGCGCGCGGCTCTCCTGTCTTCGTGAGCGCGACGCGCGCCTCTCCTGCCTCCTTGGACGTCGTCGCAGGTCCCCCTGCCTCCTTGGACGTTGTCGCAGGTCCCCCTGCCTCCTTGGACGTCGTCGCAGGTTCCCCTGCCTCCGTGGACGACGTCGCAGGTTCCCCTGCCTCCGTGGACGACGTCGCAGGTTCCCCTGCCTCCGTGGACGACGTCGCAGGTTCCCCTGCCTCCGTGGACGACGTCGCAGGTTCCCCTGCCTCCGTGGACGACGTCGCAGGTTCCCCTGCCTCCGTGGACGACGTCGCAGGTTCCCCTGCCTCCGTGGACGACGTCGCAGGTTCCCCTGCCTCCGTGGACGACGTCGCAGGTTCCCCTGCCTCCGTGGACGACGTCGCAGGTTCCCCTGCCTCCGTGGACGACGTCGCAGGTTCCCCTGCCTCCGTGGACGACGTCGCAGGTCCCCCTGCCTCCGTGGACGACGTCGCAGGTCCCCCTGCCTCCTTGGACGTCGTCGCAGGTCCCCCTGCCTCCTTGGACGTCGTCGCAGGTCCCCCTGCCTCCGTGGACGTCGTCGCAGGTCCCCCTGCCTCCGTGGACGACGTCGCAGGTTCCCCTGCCTCCGTGGACGACGTCGCAGGTTCCCCTGCCTCCGTGGACGACGTCGCAGGTTCCCCTGCCTCCGTGGACGACGTCGCAGGTTCCCCTGCCTCCGTGGACGACGTCGCAGGTTCCCCTGCCTCCGTGGACGACGTCGCAGGTTCCCCTGCCTCCGTGGACGACGTCGCAGGTTCCCCTGCCTCCGTGGACGACGTCGCAGGTTCCCCTGCCTCGGTGATGGCGGCACCCGCCGCTCCTGTCTCGGTGATGGCGGCACCCGCCGCTCCAGTGTCCGTGATGGCGGCACCCGCCGCTCCAGTGTCCGTGATGGCGGCACCCGCCGCTCCAGTGTCCGTGATGGCGGCACCCGCCGCTCCAGTGTCCGTGATGGCGGCACCCGCCGCTCCTGTCCCGTTGATGGCGGCACCCGCCGCTCCTGTCCCGTTGATGGCGGCACCCGCCGCTCCAGTGTCCGTGACGGCGGCATCGGCCGCTCCTGTCCCCGTGACGGCGGCTACGGCCGCTCCTGTCCCCGTGACGGTGGCTACGGCCTCTCCTGTCCCCGTGACGGTGGCTACGGCCTCTCCTGTCCACGTGACTGTGGCTACGGCCTCCCCTGTCCATGTCCGTAGGTCGGCCCGAAGGACTTCAGGGCCGATCCCCAGAACTGTGCCTAGGCTGGTTCCTCAGACTGCCACACAGACATTAGCCAGTCCTGGGCACCCCCCTGTTATTTTGGTTCCCTTGTCAGTCCCTGTCCTGGTTCCCGTCTCTGTCCTTGTCCCTGTACCCGTGTCTGCCTTTGTGTCTGTCCCGGTCCCGGTCACTGTGTTGGTGTCTGTCCCCCTGAATGTCTTGGTCCCTGTTCCCCTACCTAGTCCAGTCCAGTTTCCTGTTAGTCCTGTCCAGGCCCCATTTCAACCCTATGTCCCGTCTCCTGTCCAGTCCTTGTTTCAACCCCCTGTCCAGTCTCAAGTCTCGTCTCCTCTCCAGTCACCGTTTCAACCATCGGTCCTGTCTCAAGTCCCGTCTCCTGTCAAGTCCCCTGTTAGTCCTGTTCAGTCCCCGTTCCAACCCTCTGTCCTGTCTCATGTCCAGTCCCCAGTTGGTCATGTCCAGTCTCCGTATCAGTCTAGTGTAATGTCACCTGTCCTGTCTTCTGTCCAGTCTAATGTTCCTATCCTGTCCAGTGTCTTGTCACCAGTCTCTGCTCCCGTTCAGTCTCAGCACTCAGTCCTGTCATCAGTCCCGTCTCCATTCCAGTCCCCTGTCCTGTCACCTGTCCATGTCCAGTCTTCTGTCCCCAAACGTGTCCAGTCTCCGTATCCGTCCCACGTTCAGTCCCCTGTCTTGTCTCCAGTCCAGTCTCCCGTCAATTCCCATGTGTCCACTCCTGTCCTGTCCAGTCCGTTCTCGTCTCTTGTGGCTCCCCTTTGTCAGTCTCCTGTCATGTCCCATGTCCCGTCTCGTATATTCGGTCCTGTCGTGTCCCCAGCTCCTGTGTCGGTTCCCGTCCTGTCCTGAGTCCTGTCACCTGTTGGTTTGTTGTCCTGTCATGTTTTTCGTGCCCTCTCCTGCGCCAGCTCCTGGGGGGTTTAGGAGTACGCGCCCGGGAGTTGCGCGTTCTTGGGGGGGGCATCTGTCACGCCTTCGTCCTGTCAGTCTGTTGTCCCCGCCATGTGCTTTATTCGCACATGGCTATGTTTTGTTTATGTCCTTGTCTCCGCCCTCGTCCCGCCTCCTCGTCCGTGTCATGTGTTACCCGTCCTCGTTATCTGTCCAGGTGTTTCTCGTTTGTGTGAGTACTTAAGCCCTCTTGTTTCACGTCCTGTTTGTCGTTCATTTCACTTCATTATGTATTGTTCTCCGGTCTTGTCATGTCGCGTCGTTTATCTCTCGTTTCTAGTCAAGTCATGTTTGTTTCCTAGTTTTGTCGTTTAGTGTATTTTCTGTCTCAGTATTTTATGTCCTCGTCTTGTAGTTCCCTTTATAGTTTGCCTGTGTTTTGTTATATCTTTGGTTATTAAATATATCCCGTGTTTTAGCGAATGCGTCCGCCTCCTTCAATCCGCCCCTCGCTCCTGACAGAGAGAGAGAGAGAGAGAGAGGGTTAATTACAGTAGCAGTGTCGTCATGCATAATTCAGGAGAACATTATTGAAAAGTGTGTTTTATTTATACACTGCTTTATTTGGCACAAAGCTGAAGAAATTATCTGAAATCTTTACTTTTGTGAAGTTTAAAGTTAACGAAGTGACATATCCTCCCCATTTTCCCACAAGTGAACACAGTTCCGGGTCTTAATGAAACGTCTGTGACCTGATTAGCTCAAAATACCACAAGGCTCAAACCCCACAGTGGCGTTCTCCCGCTGTCTAAACAGCCCTGCTCCTTTAAACGATAATGCTAGGTGTGTGGCCACATGGTTAAAACGTAATTTGACCAGGAAAATGTGGTTTCCTGGGTTTTGCTAAACTTTCGCCAGTGTAACTGTGCCATGAAGGAACGTATAAATTCCAGGCAATTCCCAAGATCACCGTGCGCAATAACAGACGTGGGCTAGAGGGGTATAAAGCCCCCAGCAGTGGGCTGTAGAGCAGTAGAACTGTGTTCTCTGGAGTGATGGAGCTCCATGTGCTGGACTAGTGTTTGTGATCCAGAACTGATCATCCAACCCATGTGGCTTAATGCTATCAAACCCTTACAGCAATGTTTTAACGTCTAGTGTGACACGGTCCCATAAAGCCGAAGCTGTTACTGCACACAGGGGAGCACTGGTTGTGCTCTGATCTCCAGCTGCTGAGGTAAATGATGTGTTTACTGAGTGTAGGAAGTAGAAGCAGAGTATGAATTTAATGCAAATGTAATATAATAAAGGTCTGTGTGTAGAGGAGTGTGTGATAAAAAATTGAGGCACCTGTCACATGAAGGTAAAGTGTTCTCTCTGTCGACAGAAGACAGAAGAACAGCGATATTATCTCTGGCATCCAGATCATATTCAGATAAATCCTGCTTGCTCCTGCAGTTCTCAACTGTGTTTTCCAGTGCATTATTCCAATAAGGATCTAATTACATCGGCACTGATGCTTATACAGCACCGCAGAGCAGTAGTTTAACTTTATTCTCTGTAAAGTTTTCTGTAGCGGCAGGATTTGATTGAAACAGTCGTTGGCTTGTTTAAGACAAACTGCTCAGGCCAGTGGCTCTTTCTTTCCCCCAAATCATAAACTCCTAAGGACTATAGGTTAATTATTCAGTTATTAATCTGTGGTTCTCTTTGTTGTACTTATGAATATAAATTAACATTAGTTTGAGATGATTAATTTACTCAGGAACTACTCAGAAATTTCCCGTTTATTGATTAATTATCCATCAGGCGTTATAAATTATTCAGTTACCTTAATAAATGGTGAAGTAAACACTGAATTATTCAGTAGCTATTCTAAATATTTAGAGATAATTGAATATGTGTCAGATATAGTGCATTATTTAATAATCAATGTGAATTATCATATCCATTATGAATTATTCACAATCTACAATGAATTAGTAAACAGCCACTATTAATTATTCAAACACTACTTTACATTAATTAGTATATGCTATAAATAACTCAGCAACCACTATGAATTTTTCACAATCTACAATGAATTAGTAAACAACCGCTATTAATTATTCAAACACTACTTTACATTAATTAGTATATGCTATAAATAACTCAGCAACCACTATGAATTATTCACAATCTACTTTTAATTATTTAGTATCTGCTATTAATGATTAAGCAGCCACACTCTGTGTACAATTACAAGTAATCCACTATGAATTGCTAAATAGCCGCTATTAATTAGCATCGACTGTGATCATTGTGGAGAAACGTGCACAACGTCTTTATCTGAAATCTCATACCTGATCTCAAGATTGAATGTGTATTCATTCTCAGAGAGATCATTTTTCACTGTGTAAATAACTAAAACCCTTATTAAATATTAGTTGAAACAAGTAGGCCTCCTTCCACCATTAGCTTTGGCTAACTGTAGCGTTGTAAACCATGCCTGCAGGCTTATGAATCTTTTAAAATCCAGACTGCAAACACAGAGTTTTGGCCGATATGTCAGTTCCCCTCTGGCTAATCGTTTCCTCCTCAGCATTTACACCACATACACACAAAGAAAAGCCTAGCACAGTAACATCACGGTCCAAAAAATGACCCCCATGTCGGACCTTTCCTCAGAAAACACACACAAAGCAAATCTTCTTTTTTTTATATAAATCTCCCCCACAACAGAAAGAACAGGTGTTGAACAGCCTCTCTCCAGAGTCTCTTAACACTCCTCCTTCATTTTTAATGTGTGTGTGTGTACGAGAGAGAGAGAGAGAATGAGTGGGAAAGGCAAAGTACTGCTTATAAGTGTACAGATAAAACAAACTAATGAAAATGCCATAATGAACTCTGTGGATATATATTTTTGTATATTTCAAATTCAGCTGTTCACTGTAGCAATAACCGGGAAATAAAAGGCACATAATATTTAAATACTACACTTCCAATGTTCTTATTGTTACAGTAAAGTCTATAAAGTGTGGGTGGACTTTATTGTTCAGTGAAGACATGAACCCACACCAGCAGGAGTCCACGAATCTCTGCCAATGGCTGCAGCAGAGGCTGACCAGTCATTAACATCGACTGATATTGAAGAGCCAGTTTTTATTTGTATTAGTAAATAAAGTCACAGCATTAGCCGAATTTAATCTCCTATCTCCAATAGGAGTCAGTACTCAGACTTTACAGGTGAGGAGAAATTAATGGGAAAGACTGATGTTAAAGGCTAAGCACCACTTAATGGACCTCCATGAATATTCCACATTATTGTAGTCACTGACAGATATAAGTATGAATTAAAATGAAAATAGCAGCTTAATTTGCTTTAAAACTGACAATTTTATTAAATTGACGGAAAAACCCGAGCTCTCTACGGAAATTCTCGAACGCGACCGTGACGTCACTGGTGGACAACGGCTGAACAACGCCGCGGTAAAACACCGTTATGACTGACTGTTATGACAGTATCTAGCTAAATAACCAACATTATTCATGACAATAGCCTAGCAATAAGCTAAACTCAAATGTAGAGGTACCGTTATTCTTGTAAATGTGATCGAAGTCGAACTCGAATTCATCCGACACTATAAACCTCCGTAATGCAGCTACGTAGCCGAGTATAATCTGAGACACCGAGTTTAGCGAGTCAAGCTAACGTTAACTAACACCAACTAAAACAGGCGAAGTGAGTGTCCTTACCCTGTTTACCTCCATGTTACAGAGGCTCTTGAACACCTTTCGTTGGTGTCCTTACATGCCCATATTGTTGGAAAAGCGCCAGTGAAATGAGCTACAGATAACGGAGTGAGCGGATGGTCCTTTCCAAAGTGCCCGTTTAAAGTGGACAAATGTAGTCCATTTTCTGGATATTTTGGGATCTTTGGGCCATTTGTTCACAGATGTCCCACTGTACATTGAATGATTGCAGCCAAAAACATCACACCTTTTCCTCATTTTGCATTAAATTAAGTGCAGCTTCTAGAGTGTTGTCCACCATCTACGTCACAGGCAAGACGCCTATTAGAGTTTCCCAACACCGCTGGGGGGGGGGGGGGGGACCAACGGTCTTTTAAACCTTATTCCTTCAATTAGTAAAAAATAACATGTTTTCTGACGATCAATAAACACAAGTTAGGAACTCAAACTCCACTGTATTTATTTGTTTGACACTTTCATAGAGCTGCTGCTTAGCCTTTAAACATGGTGTCTGTTTGTGGGAAGGGTTTTCATTTGAAAACCATAGTAACCAGAACCAACTGAGAAATGTAAAGTGATTTAATCATTTCTAAGTATTTATGCCATTTTAGTCAGATTTTACCAGTGATTTCAGATATATTTCTGAAACATTACTGTGACCTGTGGTTTTGAATTTAGACCCCTTCCTCCATTCAGAGATGTGAGTCTGCTCTTGTGAACATAAATTAGCTTTTATCATCAATGCAAAGCAGTACAAATTCTACCTCCACGTTAAGCCCCTCCATGACATTGAACACAAACAGTGAGAGCACACACACACACACACACTGGGACGTGGATATTAAGCGATTTATGAATTATCTTGCCCCCATTTTTCCGGCCAGTTAAGGGACTCGACCCAGTGACTCTTTGGTCCTTTGCTCTGACTGAAAATATCTGTGAAGACCGATGATTAGTGGACAGACTCTTCTTTAAGGACTTTGCCCTACAACACAGACTTGTATTTGATTTGGCCAAAACACTAAATGAGTAGTGGTCAGAATAAACGGCTGCACGTAAGCGTAACCGTTAGCCTGATGATGTCACAAAGGCTTTTGTGGTAGCTTCTTTGTTGCAAGTCTTTCCCGGGTTTGTTTAGAAATAGGTTTACATTTACGCCAAACTGGACACGTATATATCTAGTACCTAAAGACCCCGACTGCTACTTTCCTTCACAGAGGAACATGTGACGCTACTAAACCGTGCCCACGTCGTTACCAGGCAATGCTAATCACAGTGTCTTTGGGTTGACATCATGGCGGTTTGACCACAACGTCCAAACACAGGAAAGAAAGGAGTGTGTAACAGTTCGAGAAGGAAATCAAACCTCAGAAGCCTGGCTGTGGTCGCTGAGGATGTTTTGGTGGCAATGTTTTTGTTAGTGTGTTAGCTACATGGGTCACTCAGTTCGTTTGGAATGTAATATGAGGGAATTCTTAATGAATGAATATATTTGGATGGAAATGTGTTGGCTGTGGACTGGTCAGGGTTTGCTGCTTTAGTCAAGTTAACCCTAGAAACTGTACGACCTAGCATAGCGTTCCCACCATGTGAAGTGCTTATTTATATTCATCTTAGCTTCTGTTTCTTTTTAGCTACATTAGCATCACGTCTCCAGTGCCAAAGTAAAAAAGTAAAACTTCATGCACAAACATGTCTTGGCTAATTGACTATATTTTGGACAATGAGTGAAATGTTTGCTATTTTAACCACAATATAATTTTTTAGAGGTTATTGTTATTAAATATGGCCGCTGCTTGTTGATGTCTGTGGATGCGAGGGAAAAAGAACATTTTCATCTTCACTAAGATACACACAAACGCAAACAAATTAACCTCTGGAGACACTGAAGACATTTCTTTGCAGAGTGTGTATTGTTTCTTTCCCCTTTCCTTTGAAAACTATCATGAATTAACACTGCAGCCGTCAACTGAGTTCAGAGACAATAGTGTCACCCGTGTTAATTGTAATAATTACAGATAATTGTGCGGCTGAATCGGTATGAATCGTATTATTGCTGTGGACGTAGGTCATCTGCCCACTGTGTGAGATATAATCACAACACAAAGAAGATAAAAAAAACACTACGGAAGAGACGTCCGCTTTGATCAGAAACAGTAATAACTGTGTGTGTGTGTGTGTGTGTGTTCTGCTTACTCTGTACTGTTAGAGCCAAATCACAGAAGAGTTATTCTTTTCTCTGTCTAATTTTTTTGCAATTAAACACAATATTTACTCAGGAGTTTGCCACTCTTTTGGTGCCGTACCCTTCTTGGTAACTTTTTTACTACATGTTGGAACATTGCTGTGGGTATTTGATGGCAGGAGGTCTTACTCAGAGACTGTGGCTGGATATTCTGGATCTGAAATCAGAGAGAGATGGCTAGAGAGCCACCACTTCAAACACGGTTCCACTGCTTTATGCCCCTCTTGCTGAACTTTGGCTGTAGGCATAGTGACGCTAGGCTCATGTACAGCTGCTTTGGAGATCCACAATAGCGTCGTTCATGTTTTTCCATAGTGAATGTGTGTGTGTCTGTGTTGCCCTGTGAAGGACTGGCGTCCCCTCCAGGGTGTATTCCCGCCTTGCGCCCGATGATTCCAGGTAGGCTCTGGACCCACCGCGACCCTGAATTGGATAAGCGGTTACAGATAATGGATGTTTTTCCATAGCGATTTTACCAACTGTGATCAGAAAGGGTGCACCTTAGATGAGCTGAATTCACTTTTTATAAGTGGTTTCCAAAAACCACTTTGGCTTTCTCTGCAAACGTGACCTTTGTAGGCTGCACTGCTGTAAATGAGACACGGCCATCCTTATGATGATTTACGAATGATAGATTTGGAAGCCCAGTGGGAAGTTGATTGGAGGTTGTGTCGACTGCAAAAATGAAATGTGCAGAATACAAAATAAGGTGCTAAGAACACTGCTGAATGAAATGTGTGTTACAGCAGGAAAACGCCAAACCCCGAAGTGTGGGGAAACTCCAGGATCTGAACTGGAGAGAAAACGATAAAACACAGTGAGGAATAAGGCCGGGGCTCTATGACCAGATGTTTTTGCGATTGACATGAATGGAGATTCCCAGTGCTTGTTCAGTGTAGGGGTGTGTCTGGGGTTCAGAGTGTTTAGTAGCACTCAGTATGTTCAGAAATAATTGGTAGTGTCCTGTTTTATTGTAGCATGGTCAATGTATTATGCGATGTATTTTTAATAAGCTTCTGTGGTAGGGGAGCATCATAAAGCAATTTCATGGCATCCCTCTGGGGGATTTTTCGAAATGATAAAAAGATTTATCATTTTCACAATAACCATAATACACACTTTCCACTGGTTTTGAAAGTGGTCCCTCAGTCCAACTGCACATTTTTCTTTTTATTTTCCATTGCTGGGATGGTTTCATTGGAACTGTGTGTGATTTACGTCCCTCGCCCCTTCCCTTTCACACCTCATTGCTCACTAGCAGCTCAACACAGCTACAACAATCCACATAAAGTCAGTCAACAGTGTTCAGTCACTCACCCACACACACCTGTGGTTAATTTCACTCAGCCAATCCACTTACCAAGATATGTTTTTGGACTGTGGGTAGAAACAGGAGCACTGGGAACCCAACCCTAGAACCTTAGAATAATGGCCTCTTTAGTGATCTTCGTATTTTAAGGCTGTCAGCCATTCATTCATTCATTGTCTGTAACACTTATCCAGTTCAGGGTCGCGGTGGGTCCAGAGCCTACCTGGAATCATTGGGCGCAAGACGGGAATACACCCTGGAGGGGGCGCCAGTTCTTCACAGGGTGACACACACACACACACACACACACACACATTCACTCACACACTCACACCTACGGACACTTTTGAGTCACCAATCCACCTACCAACGTGTGTTTTTGGACTGTGGGAGGAAACTGGAGCACCTGGAGGTCAGACAGTCACCCGGAGGAAACCCACGCAGACACAGAGAGAACACACCACACTCCTCACAGACAGTCAACCGGAGGAAACCCACGCAGACACAGAGAGAACACACCACACTCCTCACAGACAGTCACCTGGAGGAAATCCTTCTGATATCGTCAGAAAGGAAGGAAGCATTGGGCAGAGAATGAAGCGCCTTAATAAAACTCGCTTTATGAAAACAAAGTTCCACATTACGGAGCATAATCATCTGTTAGAGCACCAGCCGTCCATTAGGCTCCAAACTGCTGGAAGGACCCCACTGATGTGTTTGAGAAGTTGAGCTAAATGGGCTCTGGCTTGATGTAGAAGAACATGGAGGAGAATCACCACACTGCATTTGTTTCCTTCTCTGACACATGAAATAAAGACCACCTGCAGGTTCCACAGGCCCCTGAAATCATTGGACTCTTGTATAATTGTTGTTACTGTGGAAGAGACCTTGATCACTAATCGTTATAATAATCTTCATGTGCCTTTTAAATTATTACAGAAATGTTTTTGCTGTGAAATTATGGGACACATTTCTCAGTGCTGTGTGAATGAAGGCTTCTTGTTGTGTGTCTGTTAGACCTTGGCTGTTAAAGAGGACTAGCTGAAAAGGTAAGAAAAGCAAAAGGCGGTGTACACAGGGTCATGATTTGAAGTCACCTTCTCTTCATTCAGCTCCATGTTATTGAGGGTTGTGCATTCATCTTTCAGCTGCTTTTCAGCACAACATCACACACGGAGAGATCGGAGGACCAGAGTCAGTTCAGTAAACTCCCGTGTATCAACATTAACATATCCGTTAAATACAGTGACGATGGCGTACAGCCTGCTTTTAAAAGTCATGGTTACCCTCTTCTTTAAGGGTCCATAATCATGGGAAATGGATTTCTTTGTAAATAAGAGTTGGATGTAGCGTGTAAACACTGTTGATGTTTCCAAATGTCACTTACGTCACAGTCCACACCGTCCAAACTCTGTTAAATCCACTGCTTTCAAACTCACACATTTAGATATACGCAGCATTTTAGCCTACAGCTCTTTAGCCCCGCCCACTCGTGTTGAATCTTAAATATAATCTGGGAATTATCTGTTTGTAGTTTAATATTGTCTTGGGCTTTTATGAATAGTCACCAATTCCGTGGCGTTCAAGTGACATCTTACAGAGTGTTGGCTTTCTCCATGCATTCCCAACGACATTAGCACAGCACGGTGGAGTTATTCCTTTAAGGCCCATTTACATGATGAACAAAATCAACAGAAAACATTTGGCTGTGGGGGAAATAAAAAAGAAGAGCCATCAGCCAGGCTTCAAAAACAAAAGCTTACAAAGTTAGCCGGCGCATATAATTGAGAAAACTCATTTTGAGGCTCAGCAAATCGGAGAAAGTTTGCTGGTTGTTGGAGGATTCTCCGGCTCTTTATTCACAGGCCATAGGACGTTGAAATCCATTTCATTACAGCCACGATGCTAAAGTAATCTGGAATTTGACAAATGCTACACACGACGGAGGGAAAGGAGAAAAAAAAAGAAGACGGGGAAGAAGCTGCAGCTTGACAGGAAATGGATTCAGTTGGTCCCATTAACAAACATGAATAACAAAGAGGACGGGGTAATGGTTTCAATTTCTGGCCTTTGCTGAGAAAGGCGACGTCCCGCTGAGAAAAGACAATCTTCTCCTCGGGGGTCCATACGGCGCTCAGTGTGGGCCATAATGGCAGAGAATGAAGCGCCTTAATAAAACTCGCTTTATGACAACAAAGTTCCACATTACGGAGCATAATCATCTGTTAGAGCACCAGCCGTCCATTAGGCTCCAAACTGCTGGAAGGACCCCACTGATGTGTTTGAGAAGTTGAGCTAAATGGGCTCTGGCTTGATGTAGAAGAACATGGAGGAGAATCACCACACTGCATTTGTTTCTTTCTCTGACACATGAAATAAAGACCACCTGCAGGTTCCACAGGCCACTGAAATCATGCCTCAATCTGTAGGCAGCTTCATGCCCATATAAGGAAGTCCAGGACCAAACTACATTATTTATGGTGTCTGTGTCCGACGCAGGTCCAGAACACACTCCGAGTTACTACTAATAATAACAGGCACCACATGTATTCTCTCTGTGGACGGACGTTTTGTGAACTGATGACTATGAGAGCACTAGTGAGGTCAGGGGCTGATGTTGGATGTAAGTCTGGATGCCAGATCATCCTCTATCTATCTCTCTCTCTCTGCCTCTCTGTTTCTCTCTCTATCTCTCTATCTATCTCTCTCTCTATCTCTCTCTCTATCTATTTCTTTCTATTTCTCTCTCTCTCTCTCTATTTCTCTCTCTCTCTATTTCTCTATCTATCTCTCTCTCTATCTATCTATCTATCTCTCTCTCTCTCTATCTATTTCTCTCTCTCTATCTATTTCTCTCTATTTCTTTCTCTTTCTCTATCTCTCTCTCTCTCTCTCTCTCTATTTCTCTATCTCTCTCTCTCTATTTCTCTATCTCTCTCTCTATCTCTCTCTCTATCTATCTCTCTCTCTCTCTATCTCTCTATCTATCTTTCTATCTATCTATTTCTCTCTCTCTATATATCTCTATCTATTTCTCTCTATCTATTTCTCTATCTCTCTCTATATATTTCTCTCTCTCTATCTATCTATCGTTACACTTATATATATAGCGTCTTTCTAGATACCCAAGAATGCTTTACAATCCACACACTGCTCAGAACGCTCAATCACGCTCAAACACTGGTGAGAAGCGGCAGCCAAACGCGCACAGCGTACTCTCGACCAGGAACGACCGTCCACCTGGAGGACTGCATCGGGCACTAGGATTTCACCCAGCGCCAATCCATATCTGGGCTCACACATACAGACATTCATTCACATACACACTCATTCACTGACACACCAGGACAGTTATTAGACAGAAGCCCATTCACCTACCCTCCATGTGTTTGGGAAACCCATGCAGACACAGGGAGAACATGGAAACTCCACCCAGATGGGACTTGAACCCAAGATCCCAGCGCTGGGAGGCGAACGTGCTCACCACTAAACCACCGTGCCACCTAATGGTATTGAATGGAGCTCCACCACTCCAGAGAACACAGCTCCACAGCCCAGTGCATTGGTAGCCCATTTTTACCCTGCTCTCCACTGTACAAGCTCAACACACCACCACATCATTGTCACTGGTGGGTCCTGACCATTTAAGAACAGGGTTAAACTGGGCGAACAAAGTATGCAGAGTGACAGATGGACTACGGTCTGTAGTTGTGAAACTACAAAGTGCTCCTGTGGACAGTGAGTCTAGAAACAAGGAGGAGGTCATGGTGTCATGGCTGATCAGTGTATATTATGTAAAGGTAAATACCTATTTTCTTCTTCTCTGAGTCCCCTCGACACCTCAGGCCTTGTTGTGTAGCCCGCGTGAGCCGCGTGCTAAAGCCACTAGCCACGCAGCATTAGCCTGTTTAGAACAAAGGCTTGGAGAAGGGTGAAGCTGGAGCTTCAGCCGAGCCGAAGATTACGACCTTTGCAGGAAATAAGTCTCAGAGAGAAATAAGCCCTGCTTTTTTTTTTTTTTTTTTTTTTTTTTTTTTTTTTTCCTATAACGGCTCGTCATGTCTCGCTTGAATGCTCCGCTCTGGAAATTCATGGCTAAGCTGAGCACGACGTGACGAGACGTTATAAAATAAAAAAATTAAAAAACAGCACATTATTCACGACCTAGACGTTCTCTCTCTCTCTCTCTCTTTGTGACAGTCATCAGGACAACCCCTTTCTGCCTTGTTCTTTCACAGCATACTGTATTGTATCGTGTATTCCCTCGCCTTAGATGTTAGATGTGTGCCTGTGTGGGATGAAAATAAGACAGAGAAGCCAGTGACATCACGACTCCCATGATGCACAGGTGTCTTCTCTCTTGCTCTAGCACTTTATAGGAGTTTTTGAAGTGTTTACATTTTCTTTTACCACAGCTCCAGGGACCTGGAGGTTGTGGGTTTGAGTCCTGCTCCGGGTGACTGTCTGTGAGGAGTGTGGTGTGTTCTCCCTGTGTCTGCGTGGGTTTCCTCCGGGTGACTGTCTGTGAGGAGTGTGGTGTGTTCTCTCTGTGTCTGAGTGGGTTTCCTCCAGGTGACTGTCTGTGAGGAGTGTGGTGTGTTCTCTCTGTGTCTGAGTGGGTTTCCTCCAGGTGACTGTCTGTGAGGAGTGTGGTGTGTTCTCTCTGTGTCTGTGTGGGTTTCCTCCGGGTGACTGTCTGTGAGGAGTGTGGTGTGTTCTCTCTGTGTCTGAGTGGGTTTCATTCAGGTGACTGTCTGTGAGGAGTGTGGTGTGTTCTCTCTGTGTCTGAGTGGGTTTCATTCAGGTGACTGTCTGTGAGGAGTGTGGTGTGTTCTCCCTGTGTCTGAGTGGGTTTCCTCCGGGTGACTGTCTGTGAGGAGTGTGGTGTGTTCTCTCTGTGTCTGAGTGGGTTTCCTCCAGGTGACTGTCTGTGAGGAGTGTGGTGTGTTCTCTCTGTGTCTGTGTGGGTTTCCTCCGGGTGACTGTCTGTGAGGAGTGTGGTGTGTTCTCCCTGTGTCTGCGTGGGTTTCCTCCGGGTGACTGTCTGTGAGGAGTGTGGTGTGTTCTCCCTGTGTCTGCGTGGGTTTCCTCCGGGTGACTGTCTGTGAGGAGTGTGGTGTGTTCTCCCTGTGTCTGAGTGGGTTTCCTCCGGGTGACTGTCTGTGAGGAGTGTGGTGTGTTCTCTCTGTGTCTGAGTGGGTTTCCTCCAGGTGACTGTCTGTGAGGAGTGTGGTGTGTTCTCCCTGTGTCTGCGTGGGTTTCCTCTGGGTGACTGTCTGTGAGGAGTGTGGTGTGTTCTCCCTGTGTCCGCGTGGGTTTATTCCGGATGCTCTGGTTTCCTCCCATGGTCCAAAACACACGTTGGTAGGTGGATTGGTGACTCAAAACTGTTGTTTGCCCTGTGAAAGACTGGCGCCCCCTCCAGGATGTATTCCTGCCTTGCGCCCAATGATTCCGGCAGTGGCGGATGCTGGTCTTTCAAGGAGTTGAAGCTCAATTTCGGCCTACATCATAAAATGTGTGGGTTTATTTATACTTAAATTCTACCCTCCGTTCCTTTTAAAGAAAATGGTCTGTGACCCTGTCGTACCAACAAGGCGTCTTTTCCAGGGACTTGACTAGTGTCCTCTCAATGGCCAGCAGAGCTAGGCTGCTTAAACGGCCTTGGCCCATGTGAAGTGTGTCCGCCTGTGCTCCCACGGATCTTTACACCAAAGGATCGCTGATTCGCTCATTTCGCTGTCAATCAAAAAGGGATTCAGCCTCAGACAGATCATCCAATCATCATGCAGAAGCTGAGCGTCCGGGCCAGCCGAGGCCAGCCCACTGCCCCATAGACCCCCAGAGACGCTGAGCGTCCGATGGGCGGGACAAAGCCCGGCATTTATCCAATCACTTGTCTCGTTTCACTGCACTTCGCTGCTTCGCTATTGAACTCTGTGGACGCTCAGCGTCCTCACTGTTTAAAGCACCGTGAAGCTGCGGGAATGATTGAGAGGAAAGCCGCGTCTTTACCAGTGATAAGAAGCTGATTCTGAACAAAAGTTGAGCGCGTTGTAGTGCATATTTATTCAATGACATGTACACACAACAG
>NW_027101200.1:72500-77163 GCF_029633855.1 Hoplias malabaricus
AGAGGCAAACGAGTCTTTTCAGTGTTTTTCATTTAAAATCAAAGTGCACTTGTGAAGCAGAAGACTCTGAGCTAATGAGAGAGAGAGAGAGAGAGTGGTGTGTGGGGGTTGGAGTGTAAGAAATTGTACGGCTGCAAAGTAAATGATGATGTTTTCTCTTCCACTCCCCACACCCCACTTTTCGCTTCTCTTCTACATCATGAAAGTAATCTTTGAAATTAAACGCCTTATCTCAAGCACGAAATGAAATGAAGTTCTCACAGAAAAAAAAGAAAGAGAAAGAGATAGAGGCTTCACAGGCTGTCAACATGCAAGATCACATCTCTCTCTCTCTCTCTCTCTCTCTCTCTCTCTCTCTCTCTCTCCCCCCCTCCCCTAGAGGCTGACATAGAGAAATTACTAATTAAACAAATTCAAATATTTTCATTCAAATTGTCATTTTTTTGTTTAAAAAAAAACATGAAAAGGCCTAGTTTCCTACTTCCGTCAGTCTCATCACGTGATAAGTCCAAATCATTTGTAGATACCCCTAATAATGACTCAGTTCTGCTCATGTAAGGTACACGGACATGTTGTAAAATATAATAGGACACTTTGGATCAGCGGAACATGAGCCAACTTAATACGCCCATCCAATACGCCTTGAGATGATTCGTGACCCAAAACTAACCCACCGACATACGTTCCTGCCCTGACTAATGCTCCTATGGCTGCCATCAAATCCTAAATGCTGTGTTTCGGCATCTAGAATAAAGCCTTCCCAGAAGATGAGAACAGAATGGTAGACAAGTGGGTGTCCAACATCTTTACAACAGCTCAGTGCTGGATCGTCATCAGGGCAGTAGCAGGGCAGGGCTCTAACTGATTTAAAAACCACACACTGATGCTATTTGCTGCTTCTCAAGAGAGGAATGACCTCACCGAGGGGTGATGTAAGCGCCAGACGCTTGGAACGCGCAGCTGAAACATTTACGGCTGTGATTCTTTAGAATAACATTAACATTACACGCTGTCTTCGAACGCTGATGACATATTAGTGAGGTTTAACATGGGTACTTGAATTAAATGCATCAGCTCTTAACGTTTTTAACATACTTTTGGCTAAAGATTAGCCCTAGCATTTGTTATATAGAGCAGTGCTGAGATTACATACTGTCTAAATGTTTGTACCCTGTAGTCTCCGGAAACTGATGAAATATTTGCTGGACTTTTCAGTAGCTACAGCATTGCTGTGATTTTCATTCATGTGTTATGAATGTTTTGTTTAGAATGCAGCTTAGCATTGCTAGCATGTTTATGCATTAAACGCTAGTGCTTTTTAGAGGTGGAGAAAATAAGTTGTAGGCTAAGATGTAATATATAAATATAATTTTCAGAACTGTTTTGTTTGAAAGTTCTGAATATTTGATCATACTCTTTGGCTAAAGATGAGTGTAGCAAAGCTAGCATGGCTAATTATCAGTTAAAGCTAGTGCTGCCTTGTGTAGAGTATTAATCTAGGGTGACCAGACGTCCTCTTTTACAATAATCAAATGACAAATGAAGACATTTCTCGAATATTCTTGGGGCCATTAGAGACAATACTCACATGAACAGACATAAATAATCAAAACTACACAAAATGAATGACCTTTATGTTGCCTTTTTTTATATCCACCGCCATTGTTCTTTAAAACTGCCACTGCTGTATGTAGCCGATTTCTGTAAGCGTTAAGGTCAGCGTGCCACCTGTCATTATCCACAACAGCTAACAGACCACTTAAACAGGCTTCTGTGCTTCATGTTTTCTCAGGAAAACTGTGTTGCATGGCTCTCGAACTCCATCAGAGGCTAAAGCAGTTGCCTAAAGGTCATATCCTCCTCCAAGAACAACCAGCACAGAATTGGATTCAATAACACTTTGCCTCAGTCTCTGGGTTTTTTAAATTAGCTTAGCGCTGTGTACTCATTCAGCTGGTGGAACAGTTAGTCTTTTAAATCAAATACATTACCTCATGCTCCAGCGGATCTCTAACCTGCTCCTGAAGCTGAACACACTGTGTCACACAAGCAAAACGATCAATAGAATGGAAATATGTTGGACCACAGCACTTCAGGAGTAAATTATATAGGCTACATGCTACAGAATATAGGCTAGAATCAGATCTTGCTAATTTATGCTAATGGAGTGTCTTGTATTGTTTCTGCAAAAGAAGTTAATTCCTAAAGGGACAATATATATTGCCAAGACACTATTGTAATGCTATTTTCCTAAGGCTGAAACATGAACGGGTATTAATGGCTGTGTTGACTGAAAATTATGGGATTGAATGTATGTAAATGTATTTCTATGCATATGACTAGATAATGTTTATATCAGCTGCCTTATTAGTTTGATCATTTGCTTTGCAAATATATGATATGGTGCTAATCTGCAGAGGTATTTTTTTATAGTCAACAAAATATGAATTAACAGCTATTATCAACGTTTAATATGAGCGCTACGATAAGAATGTAGTGAAAGAAAATTCTGATGCAAACTTAATGACACTCCAAAAAAAACATATACCCATTTTTTCCTCATTCATTCATTGTCTGTAACTCTTATCCAGTTCAGGGTCGTGGTGGGTCCGGAGTCTACCTGGAATCATTGGGCGCAAGGCAGGAATACACCCTGGAGGGGGCGCCATTCCTTCACAGGGCGACACACACACACACACACACACACACATTCACACCTAAAAACACTTGAGTCGCCAATCTACTACCAACGTGTGTTTTTGGACTGTGGAAGGAAACCGGAGCACCCAGAGGAAACCCACGCAGACACAGAGAGAACACACCTCACTCCTCACAGACAGTCACCCGGAGGAAACCCACGCAGACACAGGGAGAACACACCACACTCCTCACAGACAGTCACCCGGAGGAAACCCACGCAGACACAGAGAGAACACGCCACACTCCTCACAGACAGTCACCCGGAGGAAACCCACGCAGACACAGAGAGAACACGCAACACTCCTCACAGACAGTCACCCGGAGGAAACCCACGCAGACACAGAGAGAACACACAACACTCCTCACAGACAGTCACCCGGAGGAAACCCACGCAGACACAGGGAGAACACACCACACTCCTCACAGACAGTCACCCGGAGGAAACCCACGCAGACACAGAGAGAACACACAACACTCCTCACAGACAGTCACCCGGAGGAAACCTACGCAGACACAGGGAGAACACACCACACTCCTCACAGACAGTCACCCGGAGCGGGACTCGAACCCACAACCTCCAGGCCTCTGGAGCTGTGTGACTGCGACATTAGTAGCTGCACCACCGTGCCGCCCTTTATTTTCCGATTTTAATTTTAAATCAGATGTTCTTTACACTGTAGAGGCAGGTGGACCAAAAAATCTCTACATTAACTTTTATATTTTAGAACATGTATGGCTTTGCTTTTAGAGATAGGACAATGTGGGCGGCACGGTGGCTTGGGTTCAAGTCCCATCTGGGGGGAGTTTCCATGTTCTCCTTTTGTCTGCGTGGGTTTCCTCCGGGGTCTCCTCCGGTTTCCTCCCACAGTCCAAACACATGGAGGGTAGGTGAATTGGCTTCTGGTGTGTGAGTGAATGAGTATGTGTGTGAATGAATGTCTGAATGTGTGTGTGTGCCCAGATATGGATTGGCGCTGTGTCCTGGGTGAAACCCTAGTGCCCAATGCAGTCCTCCAGGTGGACGGTCGTTCCTGGTCGAGAGTACGCTGTGTGCGTTTGGCTGCAGCTTCTCGCCAGTGTGTGTGTGGATTGAGTTCAGTGTTATAAAAGCGTCCTTGGGTTTCTGGAAAGGCGCTATATAAGTGTAACAATAGACAAGGACAATCTATACTGGAAGTTAGTGTAATTTTAAATCGGACATTTTTCTGTTAAATATTGGTGCGATTTATTTTTCTATTTAAGTCCTGAGAAAATAAACAGTTGGGAATATAATATACAAAATACTCCATCACATATTGCACAGCAGCTAAACCATAATTGAGCATTAAAATGTGCAGAAGGATCCATTTTCTTATTTTCACTTAAACAAAACACATCATTTGACTAAACTTTTACACCCCAGTAGTTTGTACGCATTTATTTGCTTCCAAACTCTCACATCAGTGAGTTTTAAATCTGTTTCCACAGCTGTATTGATGACTGAAGATAGAGACAGTTAAAAACATCAGGTCTGATGAGATAAGCCTGAATAGATTCAGTTCAGCTTCTTTCTTTTTTTTTTCCTGGAGATTACATGACGTTTGAAGGCAGTGCACTTCTTCACCTCCTTTCTATCCTCAGTCATTTCACAGATATCACACTCAAGAGCAGGATGTGACACGCCACTCTTTCAGTGTCTTGAGTGTTCATTAACAGTGCTTTTTAAAAGAGTGGCTTTCTAAGAAGCAGGAGACACTTTCAGAGGACGTTAAGCGCGGAAAAGGAAGCGAATAAATGAGTGAATGAGTCAAAACACAGCTTGACTTTAGCAATGACATGCAAAAAAAAAATCATAATGTATGGGGTGGAAGGAGCTTTTTAAAGTGTGCTGTAGACAAAAATAAAGTCACTCGAGAGTGCGAGTGCTTGCATCATAGATACAGTATATGTCCAAAAAGCTTGTAGACACCCCTTATAATTAGTG
>NW_027101201.1:0-22500 GCF_029633855.1 Hoplias malabaricus
TTCTGATAAAGTGGCCAGTGAGTGTCAGTAGAGGGTGGGTGTTTCTGATAAAGTGGCCAGTGAGAGTCAGTAGAGGGGGGGCTGTTTCTGATAAAGTGACCAGTGACGTCAGTAGAGGGGGGGTGTTTCTGATAAAGTGGCCAGTGAGTGTCAGTAGAGGGGGGTGTTGTCCGATAAAGTGGCCAGTGAGTGTCAGTAGAGGGGTGGGGGTGTTTCTGATAAAGTGGCCAGTGACGTCAGTAGAGGGGGGGTGTTTCTGATAAAGTGGCCAGTGAGTGTCAGTAGAGGGTGGGTGTTTCTGATAAAGTGGCCAGTGAGAGTCAGTAGAGGGTGGGGTGTTTCTGATAAAGTGGCCAGTGACGTCAGTAGAGGGGGGGTGTTTCTGATAAAGTGGCCAGTGAGTGTCAGTAGAAGGGGGGTGTTTCTGATAAAGTGGCCAGTGAGTGTCAGTAGAGGGGGAGGTGTTTCTGATAAAGTGGCCAGTGAGTGTCAGTAGAGGGGGGGGGTGTTTCTGATAAAGTGGCCAGTGAGTGTCAGTAGAGGGGGGGTGGTGTTTCTGATAAAGTGGCCAGTGAGAGTCAGTAGAGGGGGGGTGTTTCCGATAAAGTGGCCAGTGAGTGTCAGTAGAGGGGGGGGGTGTTTCTGATAAAGTGGCCAGTGAGTGTCAGTAGAGGGGGGGGTGTTTCTGATAAAGTGGCCAGTGAGTGTCAGTAGAGGGGGGGTGGTGTTTCTGATAAAGTGGCCAGTGAGTGTCAGTAGAGGGGGGGTGTTTCCGATAAAGTGGCCAGTGAGTGTCAGTAGAGGGGGGGGGGTGTTTCTGATAAAGTGGCCAGTGAGTGTCAGTAAAGGGGGAGGTGTTTCTGATAAAGTGGCCAGTGAGTGTCAGTAGAGAGGGGGGTGTTTCTGATAAAGTGGCCAGTGAGAGTCAGTAGAGGGGGGGTGTTTCCGATAAAGTGGCCAGTGAGTGTCAGTAGAGGGGGGGGGTGTTTCTGATAAAGTGGCCAGTGAGTGTCAGTAGAGGGGGGGGGTGTTTCTGATAAAGTGGCCAGTGAGTGTCAGTAGAGGGGGGGTGGTGTTTCTGATAAAGTGGCCAGTGAGTGTCAGTAGAGGGGGGGGTGTTTCCGATAAAGTGGCCAGTGAGTGTCAGTAGAGGGGGGGTGGTGTTTCTGATAAAGTGGCCAGTGAGTGTCAGTAGAGGGGGGGTGGTGTTTCTGATAAAGTGGCCAGTGAGTGTCAGTAGAGGGGGGGGTGTTTCCGATAAAGTGGCCAGTGAGTGTCAGTAGAGGGGGGGGTGTTTCTGATAAAGTGGCTTGAGTGTCAGTAGAGAGGGGGGTGTTTCTGATAAAGTGGCCAGTGAGAGTCAGTAGAGGGGGGTGTTTCCGATAAAGTGGCCAGTGAGTGTCAGTAGAGGGGGGGGGGTGTTTCTGATAAAGTGCCAGTGAGTGTCAGTAGAGGGGGGGGGTGTTTCTGATAAAGTGGCCAGTGAGTGTCAGTAGAGGGGGGGGGTGTTTCTGATAAAGTGGCCAGTGAGTGTCAGTAGAGGGGGGGGTGTTTCTGATAAAGTGGCCAGTGAGTGTCAGTAGAGGGGGGGGTGTTTCTGATAAAGTGGCCAGTGAGTGTCAGTAGAGGGGGGGGTGTTTCTGATAAAGTGGCCAGTGAGTGTCAGTAGAGGGGGGGTGTTTCTGATAAAGTGGCCAGTGAGTGTCAGTAGAGGGGGGGGTGTTTCTGATAAAGTGGCCAGTGAGTGTCAGTAGAGGGGGGGGTGTTTCTGATAAAGTGGCCAGTGAGTGTCAGTAGAGGGGGGGGTGTTTCTGATAAAGTGGCCAGTGAGTGTCAGTAGAGGGGGGGGTGTTCTGATAAAGTGGCCAGTGAGTGTCAGTAGAGGGGGGGGTGTTTCTGATAAAGTGGCCAGTGAGTGTCAGTAGAGGGGGGGTGTTTCTGATAAAGTGGCCAGTGACGTCAGTAGAGGGGGGGGTGTTTCTGATAAAGTGGCCAGTGAGTGTCAGTAGAGGGGGGGGTGTTTCTGATAAAGTGGCCAGTGACGTCAGTAGAGGGGGGGTGTTTCTGATAAAGTGGCCAAGTGAGTGTCAGTAGAGGGGGGGTGTTTCTGATAAAGTGGCCAGTGACGTCAGTAGAGGGGGGGTGTTTCTGATAAAGTGGCCAGTGAGTGTCAGTAGAGGGGGGGTGTTTCTGATAAAGTGGCCAGTGACGTCAGTAGAGGGGGGTGTTTCTGATAAAGTGGCCAGTGAGTGTCAGTAGAGGGGGGGGTTGGGGGGTTAAGTGGCAGGGGTAGGGGGGGGGGGGGGGTGTTTCTGATAAAGTGGCCAGTGAGTGTCAGTAGAGGGGGGGTGTTTCTGATAAAGTGGCCAGTGACGTCAGTAGAGGGTGGGTGTTTCTGATAAAGTGGCCAGTGAGTGTCAGTAGAAGGGGGGTGTTTCTGATAAAGTGGCCAGTGAGTGTCAGTAGAGGGGGGGTGTTTCTGATAAAGTGGCCAGTGAGTGTCAGTAGAGGGTGGGTGTTTCTGATAAAGTGGCCAGTGAGTGTCAGTAGAAGGGGGGTGTTTCTGATAAAGTGGCCAGTGAGTGTCAGTAGAGGGGGGGTGTTTCTGATAAAGTGGCCAGTGACGTCAGTAGAGGGGGGGGTGTTTCTGATAAAGTGGCCAGTGAGTGTCAGTAGAGGGGGGGTGGTGTTTCTGATAAAGTGGCCAGTGAGTGTCAGTAGAGGGGGGGTGTTTCTGATAAAGTGGCAGTGAGTGTCAGTAGAGGGTGGGTGTTTCTGATAAAGTGGCCAGTGAGTGTCAGTAGAAGGGGGGTGTTTCTGATAAAGTGGCCAGTGAGTGTCAGTAGAGGGGGGGTGTTTCTGATAAAGTGGCCAGTGACGTCAGTAGAGGGGGGGGGTGTTTCTGATAAAGTGGCCAGTGAGTGTCAGTAGAGGGGGGGGTGGTGTTTCTGATAAAGTGGCCAGTGAGTGTCAGTAGAGGGGGAGGTGTTTCTGATAAAGTGGCCAGTGAGTGTCAGTAGAGGGTGGGTGTTTCTGATAAAGTGGCCAGTGAGTGTCAGTAGAGGGGGGGTGTTTCTGATAAAGTGGCCAGTGAGTGTCAGTAGAGGGGGGGTGTTTCTGATAAAGTGGCCAGTGAGTGTCAGTAGAGGGGGGTGTTTCTGATAAAGTGGCAGTGAGTGTCAGTAGAGAGGGGGGTGTTTCTGATAAAGTGGACAGTGACGTCAGTAGAGGGGGGGGTGTTTCTGATAAAGTGGCCAGTGAGTGTCAGTAGAGGGTGGGTGTTTCTGATAAAGTGGCCAGTGAGAGTCAGCAGAGGGGGGGCTGTTTCTGATAAAGTGACCAGTGACGTCAGTAGAGGGGGGTGTTTCCGATAAAGTGGCCAGTGAGTGTCAGTAGAGGGGTGGGGGTGTTTCTGATAAAGTGGCCAGTGACGTCAGTAGAGGGGGGGTGTTTCTGATAAAGTGGCCAGTGAGTGTCAGTAGAGGGTGGGTGTTTCTGATAAAGTGGCCAGTGAGAGTCAGTAGAGGGTGGGGTGTTTCTGATAAAGTGGCCAGTGACGTCAGTAGAGGGGGGGTGTTTCTGATAAAGTGGCCAGTGAGTGTCAGTAGAAGGGGGTGTTTCTGATAAAGTGGCCAGTGAGTGTCAGTAGAGGGGGAGGTGTTTCTGATAAAGTGGCCAGTGAGTGTCAGTAGAGGGGGGGGGTGTTTCTGATAAAGTGGCCAGTGAGTGTCAGTAGAGGGGGGGTGGTGTTTCTGATAAAGTGGCCAGTGAGAGTCAGTAGAGGGGGGGTGTTTCCGATAAAGTGGCCAGTGAGTGTCAGTAGAGGGGGGGGTGTTTCTGATAAAGTGGCCAGTGAGTGTCAGTAGAGGGGGGGGTGTTTCTGATAAAGTGGCCAGTGAGTGTCAGTAGAGGGGGGGTGGTGTTTCTGATAAAGTGGCCAGTGAGTGTCAGTAGAGGGGGGGTGTTTCCGATAAAGTGGCCAGTGAGTGTCAGTAGAGGGGGGGGGGGTGTTTCTGATAAAGTGGCCAGTGAGTGTCAGTAAAGGGGGAGGTGTTTCTGATAAAGTGGCCAGTGAGTGTCAGTAGAGAGGGGGGTGTTTCTGATAAAGTGGCCAGTGAGAGTCAGTAGAGGGGGGGTGTTTCGATAAAGTGGCCAGTGAGTGTCAGTAGAGGGGGGGGGTGTTTCTGATAAAGTGGCCAGTGAGTGTCAGTAGAGGGGGGGGGTGTTTCTGATAAAGTGGCCAGTGAGTGTCAGTAGAGGGGGGGTGGTGTTTCTGATAAAGTGGCCAGTGAGTGTCAGTAGAGGGGGGGTGTTTCCGATAAAGTGGCCAGTGAGTGTCAGTAGAGGGGGGGGGGGTGTTTCTGATAAAGTGGCCAGTGAGTGTCAGTAAAGGGGGAGGTGTTTCTAATAAAGTGGCCAGTGAGTGTCAGTAGAGAGGGGGGTGTTTCTGATAAAGTGGCCAGTGAGAGTCAGTAGAGGGGGGGTGTTTCCGATAAAGTGGCCAGTGAGTGTCAGTAGAGGGGGGGGGTGTTTCTGATAAAGTGGCCAGTGAGTGTCAGTAGAGGGGGGGGGTGTTTCTGATAAAGTGGCCAGTGAGTGTCAGTAGAGGGGGGGTGGTGTTTCTGATAAAGTGGCCAGTGAGTGTCAGTAGAGGGGGGGTGTTTCTGATAAAGTGGCCAGTGAGTGTCAGTAGAGGGGGGGGTGTTTCTGATAAAGTGGCCAGTGAGTGTCAGTAGAGGGGGGGTGTTTCTGATAAAGTGGCCAGTGACGTCAGTAGAGGGGGGGGTGTTTCTGATAAAGTGGCCAGTGAGTGTCAGTAGAGGGGGGGGTGTTTCTGATAAAGTGGCCAGTGAGTGTCAGTAGAGGGGGGGGGTGTTTCTGATAAAGTGGCCAGTGAGTGTCAGTAGAGGGGGGGTGTTTCTGATAAAGTGGCCAGTGACGTCAGTAGAGGGGGGGTGTTTCTGATAAAGTGGCCAGTGAGTGTCAGTAGAGGGGGGGGTGTTTCTGATAAAGTGGCCAGTGAGTGTCAGTAGAGGGGGGGTGTTTCTGATAAAGTGGCCAGTGACGTCAGTAGAGGGGGGGTGTTTCAAAAGTGATAAAAAAAAAGTGGCCAGTGAGTGTCAGTAGAGAGGGGGGTGTTTCTGATAAAGTGGCCAGTGACGTCAGTAGAGGGGGGGTGTTTCTGATAAAGTGGCCAATGAGAGTCAGTAGAGGGGGGGTGTTTCTGATAAAGTGGCCAGTGACGTCAGTAGAGGGGGGTGTTTCTGATAAAGTGGCCAGTGAGTGTCAGTAGAGGGGGGGTGTTTCTGATAAAGTGGCCAGTGACGTCAGTAGAGGGGGGTGTTTCTGATAAAGTGGCCAGTGAGTGTCAGTAGAGGGGGGGGGGGGTGTTTCTGATAAAGTGGCCAGTGAGTGTCAGTAGAGGGGGGGTGTTTCTGATAAAGTGGCCAGTGACGTCAGTAGAGGGTGGGTGTTTCTGATAAAGTGGCCAGTGAGTGTCAGTAGAAGGGGGGTGTTTCTGATAAAGTGGCCAGTGAGTGTCAGTAGAGGGGGGGTGTTTCTGATAAAGTGGCCAGTGAGTGTCAGTAGAGGGTGGGTGTTTCTGATAAAGTGGCCAGTGAGTGTCAGTAGAAGGGGGGTGTTTCTGATAAAGTGGCCAGTGAGTGTCAGTAGAGGGGGGGTGTTTCTGATAAAGTGGCCAGTGACGTCAGTAGAGGGGGGGGTGTTTCTGATAAAGTGGCCAGTGAGTGTCAGTAGAGGGGGGGGTGGTGTTTCTGATAAAGTGGCCAGTGAGTGTCAGTAGAGGGGGGGTGTTTCTGATAAAGTGGCCAGTGAGTGTCAGTAGAGGGTGGGTGTTTCTGATAAAGTGGCCAGTGAGTGTCAGTAGAAGGGGGGTGTTTCTGATAAAGTGGCCAGTGAGTGTCAGTAGAGGGGCGGTGTTTCTGATAAAGTGGCCAGTGACGTCAGTAGAGGGGGGGGTGTTTCTGATAAAGTGGCCAGTGAGTGTCAGTAGAGGGGGGGGTGGTGTTTCTGATAAAGTGGCCAGTGAGTGTCAGTAGAGGGGGGGGTGGTGTTTCCGATAAAGTGGCCAGTGAGTGTCAGTAGAGGGGGAGGTGTTTCTGATAAAGTGGCCAGTGAGTGTCAGTAGAGGGTGGGTGTTTCTGATAAAGTGGCCAGTGAGTGTCAGTAGAGGGGGGGTGTTTCTGATAAAGTGGCCAGTGAGTGTCAGTAGAGGGGGGGTGTTTCCGATAAAGTGGCCAGTGAGTGTCAATAGAGGGGGGGGGGTGTTTCTGATAAAGTGGCCAGTGAGTGTCAGTAGAAGGGGGGTGTTTCTGATAAAGTGGCCAGTGAGCGTCAGTAGAGGGGGGGGGTGTTTCTGATAAAGTGGCCAGTGAGCGTCAGTAGAGGGGGGTGTTTCTAATAAAGTGGCCAGTGAGTGTCAGTAGAGGGGGGGGGGTGTTTCTGATAAAGTGGCCAGTGAGTGTCAGTAAAGGGGGAGGTGTTTCTGATAAAGTGGCCAGTGAGTGTCAGTAGAGAGGGGGGTGTTTCTGATAAAGTGGCCAGTGAGAGTCAGTAGAGGGGGGTGTTTCCGATAAAGTGGCCAGTGAGTGTCAGTAGAGGGGGGGTGTTTCTGATAAAGTGGCCAGTGAGTGTCAGTAGAGGGGGGGGGTGTTTCTGATAAAGTGGCCAGTGAGTGTCAGTAGAGGGGGGTGGTGTTTCTGATAAAGTGGCCAGTGAGTGTCAGTAGAGGGGGGGTGTTTCTGATAAAGTGGCCAGTGAGTGTCAGTAGAGGGGGGGGTGTTTCTGATAAAGTGGCCAGTGAGTGTCAGTAGAGGGGGGGTGTTTCTGATAAAGTGGCCAGTGACGTCAGTAGAGGGGGGGGTGTTTCTGATAAAGTGGCCAGTGAGTGTCAGTAGAGGGGGGGGGTGTTTCTGATAAAGTGGCCAGTGAGTGTCAGTACAAGGGGGGTGTTTCTGATAAAGTGGCCAGTGAGTGTCAGTAGAGAGGGGGGTGTTTCTGATAAAGTGGCCAGTGACGTCAGTAGAGGGGGGGTGTTTCTGATAAAGTGGCCAATGAGAGTCAGTAGAGGTGGGGTGTTTCTGATAAAGTGGCCAGTGACGTCAGTAGAGGGGGGTGTTTCTGATAAAGTGGCCAGTGAGTGTCAGTAGAGGGGGGGGGGGTGTTTCTGATAAAGTGGCCAGTGAGTGTCAGTAGAGGGGGGGTGTTTCTGATAAAGTGGCCAGTGACGTCAGTAGAGGGGGGGTGTTTCTGATAAAGTGGCCAGTGAGTGTCAGTAGAAGGGGGGTGTTTCTGATAAAGTGGCCAGTGAGTGTCAGTAGAGGGTGGGTGTTTCTGATAAAGTGGCCAGTGAGTGTCAGTAGAAGGGGGGTGTTTCTGATAAAGTGGCCAGTGAGTGTCAGTAGAGGGGGGGTGTTTCTGATAAAGTGGCCAGTGACGTCAGTAGAGGGGGGGTGTTTCTGATAAAGTGGCCAGTGAGTGTCAGTAGAGGGGGGGTGTTTCCGATAAAGTGGCCAGTGAGTGTCAGTAGAGGGGGAGGTGTTTCTGATAAAGTGGCCAGTGAGTGTCAGTAGAGGGTGGGTGTTTCTGATAAAGTGGCCAGTGAGTGTCAGTAGAGGGGGGGTGTTTCTGATAAAGTGGCCAGTGAGTGTCAGTAGAGGGGGGGTGTTTCCGATAAAGTGGCCAGTGAGTGTCAATAGAGGGGGGGGGGTGTTTCTGATAAAGTGGCCAGTGAGTGTCAGTAGAAGGGGGGTGTTTCTGATAAAGTGGCCAGTGAGCGTCAGTAGAGGGGGGGGGTGTTTCTGATAAAGTGGCCAGTGAGCGTCAGTAGAGGGGGGTGTTTCTAATAAAGTGGCCAGTGAGTGTCAGTAGAGGGGGGGGGTGTTTCTGATAAAGTGGCCAGTGAGCATCAGTAGAGGGGGGGTGTTTCTGATAAAGTGGCCAGTGAGTGTCAGTAGAGGGGGGTGTTTCTGATAAAGTGGCCAGTGAGTGTCAGTAGGGGGGGGTGTTTCTGATAAAGTGGCCAGTGAGTGTCAGTAGAAGGGGGTGTTTCTGATAAAGTGGCCAGTGAGTGTCAGTAGAGGGGGGTGTTTCTGATAAAGTGGCCAGTGAGTGTCAGTAGAGGGGGGGTGTTTCTGATAAAGTGGCCAGTGAGTGTCAGTAGAGGGGGGGTGTTTCTGATAAAGTGGCCAGTGAGTGTCAGTAGAGGGGGGGTGTTTCTGATAAAGTGGCCAGTGAGTGTCAGTAGAGGGGGGGTGTTTCTGATAAAGTGGCCAGTGAGTGTCAGTAGAGGGGGGGTGTTTCTGATAAAGTGGCCAGTGAGTGTCAGTAGAGGGGGGGTGTTTCTGATAAAGTGGCCAGTGAGTGTCAGTAGAGGGGGGGTGTTTCTGATAAAGTGGCCAGTGAGTGTCAGTAGAGGGGGGGTGTTTCTGATAAAGTGGCCAGTGAGTGTCAGTAGAAGGGGGGTGTTTCTGATAAAGTGGCCAGTGAGTGTCAGTAGAAGGGGGTGTTTCTGATAAAGTGGCCAGTGAGTGTCAGTAGAGGGGGGGTGTTTCTGATAAAGTGGCCAGTGAGTGTCAGTAGAGGGGGGTGTTTCTGATAAAGTGGCCAGTGAGTGTCAGTAGGGGGGGGTGTTTCTGATAAAGTGGCCAGTGAGTGTCAGTAGAGGGGGGGGTGTTTCTGATAAAGTGGCCAGTGAGTGTCAGTAGAGGGGGGGTGTTTCTGATAAAGTGGCCAGTGAGTGTCAGTAGGGGGGGGTGTTTCTGATAAAGTGGCCAGTGAGTGTCAGTAGAGGGGGGGGTGTTTCTGATAAAGTGGCCAGTGAGTGTCAGTAGAAGGGGGTGTTTCTGATAAAGTGGCCAGTGAGTGTCAGTAGAGGGGGGGGGTGTTTCTGATAAAGTGGCCAGTGAGTGTCAGTAGAGGGGGGGTGTTTCTGATAAAGTGTCCAGTGAGTGTCAGTAGGGGGGGGTGTTTCTGATAAAGTGGCCAGTGAGTGTCAGTAGAGGGGGGGGTGTTTCTGATAAAGTGGCCAGTGAGTGTCAGTAGAGGGGGGGTGTTCTGCGGTCTTTATTCCTGGTGAGAAACATGGTACATTTTAAAACAATGGCTGTTATTGTTTTCTCATTCTTGTTAATTACTGTTTGCACACGCTGCGTGTCTCGGGGTCGTTGTATTTTTTCCTCTTGCTGTTTAAAATAATTAGCCGCTGAAGCGTGACCGTAAAACATTTACGACCTCTCGATCTTTCCACATTAAAAGAAGCAGGTGTAATTACCAGCCGCGGCTGAGTTAAGAAGCGCCGATCCGGGCCCATAACCGGGGGCTCGGACCCCACCAGGACCACAGATGGGCTTTAAGTACAGCTGAGGATTTACTGTACCTGTCAAACCAAATCTAACTCCCGCTACAGCCGCCGGGCTTTACCAGGACGTGAAATAATTCTTTCAGCAGCAATCAGCAGATTTAGATTTCCCTCCTCTGCTTTGTTTGCTCGGAAAGAGCCTGGCTTTCGCTCAGGGAGAAAAATCCGCTTGCTGTAATTGTGCGAACGCGAGCCGTACATTCGCATCCGTCATCGTAATTATCCCCATTTGCAGCATAAACACGTCCCATTGAGACTCACTGCGTCCTGCTCAGCACGGATCACACGCCAGCCCTGAACAGGGATAGCTACTAAAAGCTAAGGTCAGTGGGGCCTTAGCTACAAGGATCTGCCCCAGATGCCCCCCAACGCGCCCCTAGATTCAGATACACACCACATGCACGCTGCAGTGCCCTGGAGGGGGATAAAGACCCTCGGCGCCGGGCTGTGGAGCGGTGGACGTGTTCTCGGTGCTCTCCAGGTGCTGTTTGTAGTCCAGAAGCTCTGTAATCCTCTCATGGCTGAGTGCCATCAAATCCTCAGTGCAATGTTCCAGCATTTGTGAGATGCTGATGTTCACAGGGGTGTCACTGTGGGGACCGCAGTCACAGTTCTGGAGGCTGTACACCCCACTAGCCCACAGCTGGCATTGGGCATGGGTATTTGTTTGTTTGTTTATTTAAAAATGCCTCCTTAATATTCTCCCCATTGTGTGTGTGTTTGTGTGTGTGTGTGTGTGTGTGTGTGTGTGTGTGTGACATGAATATACCCCCATGTGGGGACCTTTGCCTCTTTACACACCCGCATTATGGGGACCTGTCTTCCTTGTCAGTCCCCACAATGTAATAATTACTATTAATAATTAAAGGCATGTTGTAATTTTAAGTTAAGGTTTAGGTTTAAGGTCAGAGTTAGGTTTAAGTTGGTTGTATTTTGGAAAATTCATGGTACATCTCCACAATATGAGTGTAAGTCTATGTAATGTATTGCTCACAGTTTGCTCTGTTGTTGCTCAGGAGACATAACGGTGATTCTCCCAAAATTCCTTAGGATTTAATGAGAAAAAACAGAGACATTTTTGAGACAGAAGAGAGATAAAGGAGATAATGTGAGAGTACGGTTTGGTTAATGAAATCTGAGCACTGTTTTTGACTTTACGGAGATCTCCACTGAAACTCAACCGTGTGAGATTAGTGTGAGACACATTTGAGCAGCAGGAGACTTGTGCTAAAGTCTCCATTGTTTTTCAGTCTGATCTCATTGTTGTCTATGAGAAAGAAACATTATGGAGATCTACTTTTGAACTCTGGGGTCCCCACAGTTCACAGATACAAGATTATATATGTGTGTGTGTGTGTGTGTGTGGTCCCAGTGTCTCGTCTTGTCTCTCTCTCTGAGCCAGGTCTCAGAGTCTCATCTTCTCTGAAGCACACACTGATGTTAAAGTCGTGGACAGGAGGTGGACTCTGAAAAAGGAGTGTCACGGCGGTGGTCCGAAGCCCCCGGGCCTTGGCAGCAGAACCCGAGAAGAGGTCTCAGGAGAACATACTCGACCCTGGTGTTCTCCAATCCGCTCGCTAATAAAACCGTAGGAACTGATTAGGCTAAAGTCCAGCTGCACGACTCAGCATAAAAACACCGCTGCCTCCCTTCACCCGCTGACCCCCGCAGCGCCGGACACTTATTGGTTACGTGAGGGGAATGAGGGGCGGCGTTAGGCCGAGATCTGCCCCGGTATTCCTCTCTTACGCCTGGAGAAACATGGGGGGGCTATGACTAACGCAGGACGTCTCCATTAAGTGTCCACTTGTCTCAGAACATCCACTGGGGACAGAACATTTTATTTTATTACTATTTTTATCTCCGCTCCAGGTTTAATAGCAGGGTGTTGGAATACAGAAGAAACAAGTGTCCATAGGTGTGTGTGAGTGAGGGGGCGAGTGTGTGTGTGAGTGTGTGTGACAGGGTGAATGTGTGTGAATGATTGTGTGAGTGAGGGGGCGAGTGTGTGTGTGTGAGTGAGTGACAGGGTGAATTTGTGTGAATTACTTTGTGTGTGTGTGTGTGTGTGTGTGAGTGACTGGGTGAATGTGTGAAACAATCCAGTACCTATTTGAGTGACTGGGTGAGTGTGTGACACTGTCCACGGGTGTAAGTGTGTGTGAGCGACTGGGCATGTGTGTTTGTGTGTGTGTGGGTGTGAGTGTGTGAATTTGTCCACAAGGTGAGTGTGTGAGTGACTGGGTGAATGTATGAAATTGTCCACAGGGGTGAGTGTGTGAGTGACTGGGTGAGTGTGTGACACTGTCCACAGGTGTGAGTGTGTGAGTGACTGGGTGAGTGTGTGACACTGCCCACAGGTGTGAGTGACTGGGTGAGTGTGTGAAACGGTCCACGGGTGTGAGTGTGTGATCGACTGGGCATGTGTGTTTGTGTATGTGTGGGTGTGAGTGTGTGAATTTGTCCACAGGTGTGAGTGTGTGAGTGACTGGGTGAGTGTGTGAAACTGTCCACAGGTGTGAGTGTGTGATTGGCTGAGTGAGTGTGTGAATTTGTCCACAGGTGTGAGTGACTGGGTGAGTGTGTGAGTGACTGAGTGAATGTGTGAATTTGTCCACAGGTGTGAGTGACTGGGTGAGTGTGTGAGTGACTGGTTGAGTGTGTGAAACTGTCCACAGGTGTGAGTGTGTGAGTGACTGAGTGAGTGTGTGAAACTGTCCACATGTGTGAGTGACTGGGTGAGTGTGTGAGTGACTGAGTGAATGTGTCAATTTGTCTACAGGTGTGAGTGACTGGGTGAGTGTGTGAGTGACTGGATGAGTGTGTGAAACTGTCCACAGGTGTGAGAGTGTGAGCAAGTGTGTGAGTGAGTGGGTGAGTGTGTGAAACTGTCCACAGGTGTGAGTGACTGGGTGAATGTATGAAATTGTCCACAGGTGTGTGTGTGTGAGTGAGTGGGTGAGTGTGTGACACTGTCCACAGGTGTGAGTGTGTGAGTGAGTGGGTGAGTGTGTGAAACTGTCCACAGGTGTGAGTGTGTGAGTGACTGGGTGAGTGTGTGAAACTGTCCACAGGTGTGAGTGTGTGAGTGACTGGGTGAATGTATGAAATTGTCCACAGGTGTGAGTGAGTGGGTGAATGTATGAAATTGTCCACAGGTGTGAGTGTGTGAGTGAGTGGGTGAGTGTGTGAAACTGTCCACAGGTGTGAGTGTGTGAGTGACTGGGTGAATGTATGAAATTGTCCACAGGTGTGAGTGTGTGAGTGACTGGGTGAGTGTATGAAACTGTCCACAGGTGTGAGTGTGTGAGTGACTGGGTGAATGGATGAAATTGTCCACAGGTGTGAGTGTGTGAGTGAGTGGGTGAATGTGTGAATTTGTCCACAGGTGTGAGTGACTGGGTGAGTGTGTGAGTGACTGGTTGAGTGTGTGAAACTGTCCACAGGTGTGAGTGTGTGAGTGACTGAGTGAGTGTGTGAATTTGTCCACAGGTGTGAGTGACTGGGTGAGTGTGTGAGTGACTGGGTGAATGTATGAAATTGTCCACAGGTGTGAGTGTGTGAGTGACAGGGTGAGTGTATGAAATTGTCCACAGGTGTGAGTGTGTGAGTGACTGGGTGAATGGATGAAATTGTCCACAGGTGTGAGTGTGTGAGTGAGTGGGTGAGTGTATGAAACTGTCCACAGGTGTGAGTGTGTGAGTGACTGGGTGAATGGATGAAATTGTCCACAGGTGTGAGTGTGTGAGTGAGTGGGTGAATGTGTGAATTTGTCCACAGGTGTGAGTGACTGGGTGAGTGTGTGAGTGACTGGTTGAGTGTGTGAAACTGTCCACAGGTGTGAGTGTGTGAGTGACTGAGTGAGTGTGTGAATTTGTCCACAGGTGTGAGTGACTGGGTGAGTGTGTGAGTGACTGGGTGAATGTATGAAATTGTCCACAGGTGTGAGTGTGTGAGTGACAGGGTGAGTGTATGAAATTGTCCACAGGTGTGAGTGTGTGAGTGACTGGGTGAATGGATGAAATTGTCCACAGGTGTGAGTGTGTGAGTGAGTGGGTGAATGTGTGAATATGTCCACAGGTGTGAGTGACTGGGTGAGTGTGTGAGTGACTGGTTGAGTGTGTGAAACTGTCCACAGGTGTGAGTGTGTGAGTGACTGAGTGAGTGTGTGAATTTGTCCACAGGTGTGAGTGACTGTGTGAGTGTGTGAGTGACTGGGTGAGTGTGTGAAACTGTCCACAGGTGTGAGTGACTGGGTGAATGTATGAAATTGTCCACAGGTGTGAGTGTGTGAGTGAGTGGGTGAGTGTGTGAAACTGTCCACAGGTGTGAGTGAGTGGGTGAGTGTGTGACACTGTCCACAGGTGTGAGTGTGTGAGTGAGTGGGTGAGTGTGTGAAACTGTCCACAGGTGTGTGTGTGTGTGAGTGAGTGTGTATTAATTATTTAGGATTATTTGCATATTCAGTTACTCTGTCTAATATTAGCCAATCCTATTTGTCCGTGGTAACAACGCTGTCCTAATCTCCGTGTGGGCTCCACCTGATTTACAGTAATTAAATGGATTTGATATTAATGAAGGGAACTGAAATGATGTGTAATGAACGCTTATGTATTTAAGGTGGAATTACTCTGAGACTGTGCAGCTGAAACCCATTGATATGGGATTATTGACATAATTCATTCACAACTGCTGCAAAGCTTCTACTGCACTGCGCTGGCGTCACCAACACTGACGTCCACGGAGGGAGAGTTATCAGACACCTGTTTGTGCAGGGATTCTCGATTAGGAGTTCGTTCTCTTCGCTGCCTAGACTTTGTAAGATTGCTGTGGGGGTTTGATGGAAGCTAGAGAACACCGCAGAGGGCTTCAAAGCTTTTAAAGCAAAAAGAAATCCACAGATATCAGTATTTTCCCTTTAAACCCTATAATCACCATCTCAGAACAGACAGGAACCATGGCGGTGCCTCAGAATGACCAGTTCCACCTTAAAGGGCAAAGCTAATTCATTTTAAATAAACACTGCGGAAGATTTGAACCATTACACCCTGTAACTCAGCTCCAATGGGTGAGATAACACTCAAAAGCGAAGGATAGGATTAAAATTATGAAATGGGATTCACCCTTAGTTTTGGCTGGTGTTCAATTTGAGATGGAACTTGAGTGTGTCTGTGTCCATGACGGTAGCTTAATTCACTCATTATAAAGGGTGTCCGTAAATATCTGGCCATACTGTGTGTGTGTGTGTGTGTTTAATCTGAGGAAAGCTACTGTTAAATGCCTTTTTGTTTGGTTCGCTTTATTTGGCTGCGTGGGCCTGTGATAAACACTCTTCTCCTGTGTCGCTAACAGCTAAACACACTTACAGATTACAGGCTGCAACAGCGTGGGCAAATTTACGCCCGGGAAATTATTGGTGTGGGAATGGCTCAGGTGTCAGAGCTCCCCCCCCCCCCCAAACCTTCTCTGTGATTCATGCTAGGAGCCAAGTAAAGGCTAACTAGCATTTATCAACATGTAAAAGATGCTAGGACTCAATCTGTTATTGTGTTGATAATAATATCAACACCACCATCTTGAAAATGAGTGTGTTAGCTCCAAATTGGTTTCTGGATCTGTTCTCTTCCAGCTTTTCAAGCAGGCTTCACTTCTCTCTTTCTGCCTCTCCATCTCTCTCTCTCTCTCTGAGGCTCTCAGCTCTTTCACCAGATTTGTGGTGGCTACGTAGCTTGCCAATCGTCTTAGCGTTGCCAGGAACCAGGAGCAGCCAATGCGCTAGCGCTAACAGATTTGTGTCCAGTTAATTACGGAGCCGTATTCCAGTACATCACTGGGACATATGAGTGTTTGTTCTCAGAGAGCTCTGCCAGTGTAGACTAGCCTCAGCTGATTAGCCTCTCCAGTGGGAACAGAGATTAGCGCACAATGCTAAACTGAAGGAGACTCCACAGGCTGTTGGGACATGTTAGCGTGCTAATTCAAATTATGCTAATCGTGCCACACACATATAATGGTCTGTTAGTTTGTGTTTTTCCTTCCTTTTTTTTTTTCTTCACCATATGGTTTACACAGACTGTATGTAAATTAGTCCAATCATAAATATTAATCATTTGAAATGGGTTATAAACACTGAGACATGGTGTCAATTCGAAAAACTTTTCTTCTCCACAGTGGAACACAGTTCTGTTTCGTAGTGAAACGTCTGTGACCTGCTTTGGTCCAAACCCCACGAGCCCCACAGCAGTGTTCTCCCCCTGTGTAAACAGCCCCTGATCAGAACGCTCCTGTTCCTTTAAATGATAATGAGCCGCTCGCTGTTCACCCCGACCCCGAGCGCACAGCAGTGAGGAGCGAGGAGCAGAAGCTCTGGTTTTTAGCCGTTTTCACTCTATTTTCTTTCTCCTTCTTTCCTTCTCTGCGCTTCTCACATAAACGCGGGTCCAGCGCTGTGATTGGACAGACTCAGACGAGGGGGCGGGGCCATTCTAAAGTCTCTGCGCTTGACGTCAGAAGCGGAGCAGAATCAGAACGACTCGTTTTATCCTGTGTTTCAGACTCAGGCAGCGCACAGAAAGCTCAGTGGGTGGGTCTTGTTTCACAGTGTGTGGGTTGGTGGGCTCCAGATCCACACTTTAAAGTGTATAAGCACTGAACGAGGGATTTCTCCATCATATCTCTCCTTTGAAGCTAACATTTAAAAGATCATAAGCAGATGCTTTAATAATGAAGTGAAAATAGCCCTTGACTGATCACAGTGAGGGGTCTGTGCTAATGGAGCATTATGTTACAGACGGAGTGGTCTGTAATTGCTTTAGTATCGCTCTGCTTTCAGCGGAGTCAGGACGTCTTGCGGTGGCCTTTCGGTTCCCTTCACTCCGCGCCAGGCGTTGGGACTTGGCCAGAGTTTCAGAGCTCCATCATCGTCCCTGTCCTTGTCCTGTTTGATTTTTAAACGCTTTATCTGGACGTGTGTCTCTCTCCTGACTCCACTTGTGTCTGTTGTACTCGGCTCCGGAGACAGGAAAGTGGGGTCAGATTTTCTCCAGGTGCACCCCAGTGTTTTGCGATCTTTATTTATCCACGAAAGCACGACGTCAGTCTGCAGAGTGACTCAGTGACAGGTGTGGAGCCCAGTGCCCGGCCACAATCATTCATTCAAACGGTCCTGACAGGTTATGAAGTCAGAAATAGAGCTGGGTGATATACATAGTTAATAATGTATTTCTTAATATTGTTATCACTCGCAGCTTTAAAGGAGAAGGCAGAAACCTTCTTTATTTCTAATGTAAGTCAATGCCAAAAGACTATATTCCCTGCCGTATCTGGAGCATTTCTACAGGTCCATTTTTCATTAAATTGTCACAGAGCTTGAAGAACATCTCCTGTGTCCAAGAGATGTTGAAAATTATTATTATTTTTTTTAAAGGAGAGAGTAATAAAGTGGGACGTCCCGAACAAAAGACCAAGATTCTGCCTTTTAGCATTATTCTTCATTCATTGTCTGTAGCCCTTATCCAGTTCAGAACACACCACACTCCTCACAGACAGTCACCCAGAGGAAACCCACGCAGAAACAGAGAGAACACACCACACTCCTCACAGACAGTCACCCGGAGGAAACCCACGCAGACACAGAGAGAACACACCACACTCCTCACAGACAGTCACCCGGAGGAAACCCATGCAGACACAGAGAGAACACACCACACTCCTCACAGACAATCACCCAGAGGAAACCCATGCAGACACAGGGAGAACACACCACACTCCTCACAGACAGTCACCTGGAAGAAACCCACACAGACACAGAGAGAACACACCACACTCCTCACCGACAGTCACCCGGAGGAAACCCACGCAGACACAGAGAGAACACACCACACTCCTCACAGACAGTCACCCGGAGGAAACCCACGCAGACACAGAGAGAACACACCACACTCCTCACAGACAGTCACCCGGAGGAAACCCACACAGACACAGAGAGAACACACCACACTCCTCACAGACAGTCACCCGGAGGAAACCCACGCAGACACAGGGAGAACACACCACACTCCTCACAGACAGTCACCCGGAGGAAACCCACGCAGACACAGGGAGAACACACCACACTCCTCACAGACAGTCACCCGGAGGAAACCCACGCAGACACATAGAGAACACCCCACGTTCCTCACAGACAGTTACCCGGAGGAAACCCACACAGACACAGGGAGAACACACCACGCTCCTCACAGACAGTCACCCGGAGGACACCCACGCAGACACAGGGAGAACACACCACATTCCTCACAGACAGTCACCCGGAGGAAACCCACCGTGTCTGCGACTCTTTAAGGAATGAGATCCCGGCTTTCCTGACTGTGCCGCTTTATGAACATCTTCCGAATGTTATTCTAAATCACTTTAGGGCTCACGAAGGTATTTTGTGGTTTGTATCTTGTACTTTTTTCAAAACACTATACTTTTTTATTGTTTTATAATTTATTGAAGCAATTCAAAACATCATCGATTCCCCGGAGCTAATCACACGCTGAACATCTGCACATTTCTCCGAATAATAATAATTCAGAGGTGGCTAACGTTTCAGGGTGTGGAACTCCAACCCTCATGATAAAGGTCTTCAGAGGAGTCTTTCTGCCACTTGACTTTTCTCCATCTGAAATCCCAGAAGTGGGGGATGTCTCCGTGGCAACCGCCCTGATTTTTTTGTTTATTCCAGCATCGCTGAAGAAAATAGGATTTCATTTCCTGCCCAAACACAGCCGACCCACATCTGGAGCCATCCGAACGTCTTCAGACAGGAGGGAAAGTAGGTAGGCTCTAAATATTCATCCCTTCTTCCTGCCCTCCCCCTACCCCCGGGATGACTTGCTTCTGCATCTCTGCCAAAAATGCCCCAGTGACACACTTCTGTGTTTTTGTTTTTATTTTTACTCTTCACCACACACACACACACACCCGTCTCTGTGCCGCTTGTGCTAACTTTCGTAGCCCGAGGCAGGGCCAGACTTTTTTTGGATGTCGTCCTGATGGTCTTCTGAAATGAAGGCTGTTCATCCAGGGTTTGTTCCTAGTTTGCTGCAGCACTGCTACAAAAGCTCAGTCTCAGAACATTGCTGTCAGGAATTGATGGCCTCCATGTAAACACAAGGGAAGCTAGGTACTGAAACCCCAACCTAGAGGAACAGGGAGGCCTTGCCCTGAAGCGAGGGAGTGCCTCACACAGCTGAACCCAGAGAGACCACCGTCAGCAGTCGTCCACTTCTAAATACACAGGCATTAACAATGGAGTTAGTCCCCACTTTGCAGCTATAACAGGTTTCACACTTCCGGGAAGGATTTCCACAAGATTCAGGAGCGTCTCTGTGGGAATTTGTGCGAATTCATGGAGAAGAGGTTCTGTGAGGTCAGAGAGGGTCTGCTCTATCATTTCCATTTTTGGAAGGTCATTTTTCACCCAGGGGCGCCGTCTGAGGTCCTGGGGACCCATGAAAGGACATCGTAGAACTACGGATTCTAAGAATGAAGTTAAAGTTAAATTATTTTTAAAGCTTCACTGACAAAAATGAAAATAAAATAAAGGGATACAAAACATAAAATAAATATTTGAAATGTTGTTAACATATTTAATTTGTGTTAAATGTGACGTTCCGTTTACTGAATTTCTTTTTTTTTTACTGAATTTTACAAATGTGTTCATCAGTCTTAATTACTTCAAAGATTTAAAGTAACATTTACAACATGGAAAACAGCAACAGTTTATTATAAATCATGAAATCAACGTTTAGGAACTAAATCCAAGTTTGTCTTGAAGTAGCAGGGTATAGCACTGAATAAACAGTTGGCGAATAAGAGGCAACCAAACAAACGGGGAACTGAATTCTCGGGGAGGAAAACGGACGAATGTGCGGTGGGTAAGAGGCACGCGTCTCATGGCCCATGTTCAGCACTTCTCCAGTACGAAGGGATTTTAGGACCCTGAATCATCCTGATTTCCCCCAAACAGCGCCCTCTGTCTTTTCTCATGTGAACTACAATTAATTCAAAATAAAAAAAGCAGAGTTTATGGGGAAATAATGTGTTTTAAAGGAGAGAGGGAGAGAAAGAGAGAGAGAGAGAGGGATTAACTGATAAAGAGTGGAGTGTGAGTGGAGAAGGGAATTATCAGCTGCGCAGACGTGCTGTAAACCGCACTGGCATTTTACATACACCTCGAATATCTGCACACTGTTTAACAGACTGACATTTGGGAAAAGGTCGTGACCTTTCTGGATTGGTTTGCTACATCCAATGTCAATGTCTCTACAGCGAAAGGCTGGTGTGTGTGTGTGTGTGTGTGTGTGTGTGCGTGTGCGAGAGAGAGAGAGAGAGAGAGAGAGAGAGAGAGATCTCTCTGATCTCTGTTGCTGATGCAGGGTCATCTGCTGTCAGACAAAACCACAGCATCAGCTTTCACTGAGTCATATTTATTCATTCATTCATTGCTCACAAGACACGCACACACACACACACACACCTGTGGACAATGTCACACACTCACCCAGTCACTCTCTCTCACACACACACACACACACACACACACACACACCTGTGGACAATGTCACACACTCACCCAGTCACTCTCTCTCACACACACACACACACACACCTGTGGACAGTTTCACACACACACCCATTCACTCTTTCTCACCCCCCCACCCCCCACCCCACCCACACCCACACACACACACACACACACACACCTATGGACAATGTCACACACTCACCCAGTCACTCTCTCTCACACACACACACACACACACCTGTGGACAATGTCACACACTCACCCAGTCACTCTCTCTCTCTCACACACACACACACACCTGTGGACAGTTTCACACACACACCCATTCACTCTTTCTCACCCCCCCACCCCCCACCCCACCCACACACACACACACACACACACACCTATGGACAATGTCACACACTCACCCAGTCACTCTCTCACACACACACACACACCTGTGGACAATGTCACACACTCACCCAGTCACTCTCTCACACACACACACACACCTGTGGACAATGTCACACACTCACCCATTCACTCTCTCTCACCCCCCCACACACACACACCTGTGGACAGTGTCTCTCTCTCTCACACACACACACACACACACCCGTGGACAGTGTGTGAGCTGTAATTCCACAGACAATTAATGGAGATTATGTAAATATCTTTATTATCTCAGTCTTATTTAACAGTGTGTGATTAGTCTGAGATATGAACCCTGTTTGTTTTGTAACTGCATCGATCCGGAGCAGGAAGCAGATCCTTAAATAAACCTGATATTAATTCATGAAGCTCAATGAATCCGGAGCTTATCCCGCTCTCGGAGCTCGAATACGGAGATCAATGTAGAGATGGAAATAAGAAACATAATCGATATAAAAGCTGGAGGAACTTAACCGAGCCGCAGCCGAGAGAGAGAGAGAGAGAGAGAGAGAGAGAGAGAGAGATCCCAATACCTTCGTCATGAATAAGACATTACATCCATATATCATCAGTAATATATCACCACTGTCATAACTGCACCTCGTATCTGGGCTACGGAGCTGTCCTCGAGCACTTCTACTGCTCCCTCCATCATCAGATATAACCTAAATAATAATAATAATAATAGTCGCAGTTACACAGCTGCAGGGTCCTGGAGGTTGTGGGTTCTAGTCCCGCTCCGGGTGACTGTCTGTGAGGAGTGTGGTGTGTTCTCTCTGTGTTTGCGTGGGTTTCCTCCGGGGCACTGTCTGTGAGGAGTGTGGTGTGTTCTCTCTGTGTCTGCGTGGGTTTCCTCCGGGTGACTGTCTGTGAGGAGTGTGGTGTGTTCTCTCTGTGTTTGCGTGGGTTTCCTCCGGGTGACTGTCTGTGAGGAGTGTGGTGTGTTCTCTCTGTGTCTGCGTGGGTTTCCTCCGGGTGACTGTCGGTGAGGAGTGTGGTGTGTTCTCTCTGTGTCTGCGTGGGTTTCTTCCAGGTGACTGTCTGTGAGGAGTGTGGTGTGTTCTCCCTGTGTCTGCATGGGTTTCCTCTGGGTGATTGTCTGTGAGGAGTGTGGTGTGTTCTCTCTGTGTCTGCGTGGATTTCCTCCAGGTGACTGTCTGTGAGGAGTGTGGTGTGTTCTCTCTGTGTCTGCGTGGGTTTCCTCCGGGTGACTGTCTGTGAGGAGTGTGGTGTGTTCTCCCTGTGTCTGCGTGAGTTTCCTCCGGGTGACTGTCTGTGAGGAGTGTGTTGTGTTCTCCCTGTGTCTGCGTGGGTTTCCTCCCACTGTCCAAAAACACACGTTGGTAGGTGGATTGGAGACTCAAAAGTGTCCGTAGGTGTGTGTGTGTGAGTGGATGTGTGAGTGTGTGTCGCCCCCTCCAGGGTATGTTCACGACTTGCGCCCAGTGATTCCGGGTTAGCTCCAGACCCACCGCTGCCCTGAACTGGGTTACATACAATGAATGAATGATTGAAAATATGAAAAAAAAAAAAAAAAATACAATACAATAGCTTTACAATGTGTAGACCCATGGCAGCAGTGAGACGTAGAAGGCATGGCACAATGCTGTTTTCTGGTGTTTAATCAAATTCCACAATTAAGTTTCCTATAAAATGTGATGTCACTGACCCCTGCTCTGCCACAAACCCAGCCCCCGAACCGTGAGGAATTTCCTGAAACTTGGAATCTTGACGTTTGGGGACACTTAGTGAGGGGGATCTCTGACCTGGAGGAACAGGGAGGCCTTGCCCTTAAGAGAGGGAGTGTCTCCCACCCTGTGGAACCCAAAACACTCAACCCCGAGGCCACCATCGTCACCTTCCCGAGTCTCAGGAGTCAGACAGTCCTCGGCTGGGTCTGTGGCAGTCCGGGTGTGTACCCAAACTTTTGCACACGAGTGTATTTTATCGATGTGGAAATGATAAACACATTATGTGTAGAGCATCCAGGGGTGTGTGTGTGTGTGTGTGTGTGTGTGTGTGTGAAAGTAAACATGATGGATGGTAGACGCATGGAGTGTGAACATGAGTCCTCAAGGCCTGTCAACCCTGGACACCCTCACCATTACTCTCCATCTGAGAGAGGACACATACACAC